>NW_024057950.1:0-76060 GCF_016432855.1 Salvelinus namaycush | reverse complement strand
ACCAAGCCTTAAGACTGCTGAACAATTAATCAAATGACTATTTACATTGACACCCCCCCACCCATTTGTTTTTACACTGCTGCTACTCGCTGTTTATTATCTATGCATTGTCACTTCACCTCTACCTAAATGTACAAATTACATCCACTAACCTGTACCCCCTCACATTGACTCGGTACCGGTACCCCCTGTATATAGCCTCCACATTGACTCTGTACCGGTACCCCCTGTATATAGCCTCCACATTGACTCGGTACCGGTACCCCCTGTATATAGCCTCCACATTGACTCTGTACCGGTACCCCCTGTATATAGCCTCCACATTGACTCGGTACCGGTACCCCCTGTATATAGCCTCCACATTGACTCTGTACCGGTACCCCCTGTATATAGCCTCCACATTGACTCTGTACCGGTGCCCCCTGTATATAGCCTCCACATTGACTCTGTACCGGTACCCCCTGTATATAGCCTCCACATTGACTCTGTACCGGTACCCTCTCTATATAGCCTCCACATTGACTCTGTACCGGTACCCCTGTATATAGCCTCCACATTGACTCTGTACCGGTACCCCCTGTATATAGCCTCCACATTGACTCGGTACCGGTACCCCCTGTATATACTGTACCCCCTCACATTGACTTGGTACCGGTACCCCCTGTATATAGCCTCCACCTTGACTCTGTACCGGTACCCCCTGTATATAACCTCCACATTGACTCTGTACCGGTACCCCCTGTATATAGTCTCCACATTGACTCGGTACCGGTACCCCCTGTATATACTGTACCCCCTCACATTGACTCTGTACCGGTACCCCCTGTATATACTGTACCCCCTCACATTGACTCGGTACCGGTACCCCCTGTATATACTGTACCCCCTCACCTTGACTCTGTACCGGTACCCCCTGTATATAGCCTCCACATTGACTCTGTACCGGTACCCCCTGTATATAGCCTCCACATTGACTCGGTACCGGTACCCCCTGTATATACTGTACCCCCTCACATTGACTCGGTACCGGTACCCCCTGTATATACTGTACCCCCTCACATTGACTCGGTACCGGTACCCCCTGTATATACTGTACCCCCTCACATTGACTCGGTACCGTAACACCCTGTATATAGTCTCCACATTGACTCGGTACCGGTACCCCCTGTATATAGCCTCCACATTGACTCTGTACCAGTATCCCCTGTATATAGTCTCCACATTGACTCGGTACCGGTACCCCCTGTATATAGTCTCCACATTGACTCTGTACCGGTACCCCCTGTATATAGCCTCCACATTGACTCTGTACTGGTACCCCCTGTATATAGCCTCCACATTGACTCTGTACTGGTACCCCCTGTATATAGCCTCCACATTAACTCTGTACCGGTACCCCCCTGTATATAGCCTCCACATTGACTCTGTACCGGTACCCTCTGTATATAGCCTCCACATTGACTCTGTACCGTAACACCCTGTATATAGCCTCCACATTGACTCTGTACCAGTACCCCCTGTATATAGCCTCCACATTGACTCTGTACCGGTACCCCCTGTATATAGCCTCCACATTAACTCTGTACCGGTACCCCCCTGTATATAGCCTCCACATTGACTCTGTACCGGTACCCTCTGTATATAGCCTCCACATTGACTCTGTACCGTAACACCCTGTATATAGCCTCCACATTGACTCTGTACCAGTACCCCCTGTATATAGCCTCCACATTGACTCTGTACCGGTACCCCCTGTATATAGCCTCCACATTGACTCTGTACCGGTACCCCCCTGTATATAGCCCCTCACATTGACTCGGTACCGTAGCACCCTGTATATAGCCTCCACATTGACTCTGTACCGGTACCCCCTGTATATAGCCTCCACATTGACTCTGTACCGGTACCCCCTGTATATAGCCTCCACATTGACTCTGTACCGGTACCCCCTGTATATACTGTACCCCCTCACATTGACTCTGTACCGGTACCCCCTGTATATAGCCTCCACATTGACTCAGTACCGGTACCCCCTGTATATACTGTACCCCCTCACATTGACTCTGTACCGGTACCCCCTGTATATACTGTACCCCCTCACATTGACTCTGTACCGGTACCCCCTGTATATAGCCTCCACATTGACTCTGTACCGTAACACCCTGTATATAGCCTCCACATTGTCTCTGTACCGTAGCACCCTGTTTATAGCCTCCACATGGACTCGGTACCGGTACCCCCTGTATATACTGTACCCCCTCACATTGACTCTGTACCGGTACCCCCTGTATATACTGTACCCCCTCACATTGACTCTGTACTGGTACCCCCTGTATATAGCCTCCACATTCACATTGACTCGGTACCGGTACCCCCTGTATATACTGTACCCCCTCACATTGACTCTGTACCAGTACCCCCTGTATATAGCCTCCACATTGACTCTGTACCGGTACCCCCTGTATATAGCCTCCACATTGACTCTGTACCGGTACCCCCTATATATAGCCTCCACATTGACTCTGTACCGGTACCCCCTGTATATAGCCTCCACATTGACTCTGTACCAGTACCCCCTGTATATAGCCTCCACATTGACTCTGTACCAGTACCCCCTGTATATAGCCTCCACATTGACTCTGTACCGGTACCCCCTGTATATAGCCTCCACATTGACTCTGTACCGGTACCCCCTGTATATAGCCTCCACATTGACTCTGTACCAGTACCCCCTGTATATAGCCTCCACATTGACTCTGTACTGGTACCCCCTGTATATAGCCTCCACATTGACTCTGTACCGGTACCCCCTGTATATAGCCTCCACATTAACTCTGTACCGGTACCCCCTGTATATAGTCTCCACATTGACTATGTACCGTAACACCCTGTATATAGCCTCCACATTGACTCTGTACCGGTACCCCCTGTATATAGCCTCCACATTGACTCTGTACCGGTACCCCCTGTATATAGCCTCCACATTAACTCTGTACCAGTACCCCCTGTATATAGCCTCCACATTGACTCTGTACCGTAATACCCTGTATATAGCCTCCACATTGACACGGTACCGTAACACCCTGTATATAGCCTCCACATTGACTCTGTACCGTAATACCCTGTATATAGCCTCCACATTGACTTGGTACCGGTACCCCCTGTATATAGCCTCCACATTGACTCTGTACCGGTACCCCCTGTATATAGCCTCCACATTGACTCTGTACCGGTACCCCCTGTATATAGCCTCCACATTGACTCTGTACCGTAACACCCTGTATATAGCCTCCACATTGACTCTGTACCGGTACCCCCTGTATATAGCCTCCACATTGACTCTGTACCGGTACCCCCTGTATATAGCCTCCACATTGACTCTGTACTGGTACCCCCTGTATATAGCCTCCACATTGACTCTGTACCGTAACACCCTGTATATAGCCTCCACATTGACTCTGTACCGGTACCCCCTGTATATAGCCTCCACATTGACTCTGTACCGGTACCCCCTGTATATAGCCTCCACATTGACTCTGTACCGGTACCCCCTGTATATAGCCTCCACATTGACTCTGTACCGTAACACCCTGTATATAGCCTCCACATTGACTCTGTACCGTAACACCCTGTATATAGCCTCCACATTGACTCTGTACCGGTACACCCTGTATATAGCCTCCACATTGACTCTGTACCGGTACCCTCTGTATATAGCCTCCACATTGACACGGTACCGTAACACCCTGTATATAGCCTCCACATTGACTCTGTACCGGTACCCCCTGTATATAGTCTCCACATTGACTCTGTACCGGTACCCCCTGTATATAGCCTCCACATTGACTCTGTACCGGTACCCCCTGTATATAGCCTCCACATTGACTCTGTACCGGTACCCCCTGTATATAGTCTCCACATTGACTCTGTACCGGTACCCCCTGTATATAGCCTCCACATTGACTCTGTACCGGTACCCCCTGTATATAGCCTCCACATTGACTCTGTACCGGTACCCCATGTATATAGCCTCCACATTGACTCTGTACCGGTACCCCCTGTATATAGCCTCCACATTGACTCTGTACCAGTACCCCCTGTATATAGCCTCCACATTGACTCTGTACCGTAACACCCTGTATATAGCCTCCACATTGACTCTGTACCGGTACCCCATGTATATAGCCTCCACATTGACTCTGTACCGGTACCCCCTGTATATAGCCTCCACATTGACTCTGTACCGGTACCCCCTGTATATAGCCTCCACATTGACTCTGTACCGGTACCCCCTGTATATAGCCTCCACATTGACTCTGTACCGTAACACCCTGTATATAGCCTCCACACTGACTCTGTACCGGTACCACCATGTATATAGCCTCCACATTGACTCTGTTTTGGTACCTCCTGTTTACAGCTATTGTTATTTTACTACTGCTCTTTAATTATTTGTTACTTTAATATCTTATTCTTATTTTTGTACGTTTTCTTTTTAAACTGCATTGTTGGTTAAGCGCTTGTAAGTCAGCATTTCACTGTAAATTCTACACCTGTTGTATTCAGCATTTCACTGTAAATTCTACACCTGTTGTATTCAGCCTTTAACTGTAAAGTCTACACCTGTTGTATTCAGCCTTTAACTGTAAAGTCTACACCTGTTGTATTCAGCCTTTAACTGTAAAGTCTACACCTGTTGTATTCAGCCTTTAACTGTAAAGTCTACACCTGTTGTATTCAGCCTTTAACTGTGAAGTCTACACCTGTTGTATTCAGCCTTTAACTGTAAAGTCTACACCTGTTGTATTCAGCCTTTAACTGTAAAGTCTACACCTGTTGTATTCAGCATTTCACTGTAAAGTCTACACCTGTTGTTTTCAGCGCATGTGACAAATACAAGTATATTTTGACGGTCTCTGCTAACAGCCTGCCAGGCGTCTCTAGCCACAGGGTCCTAAAGCCACCCCTGTAAAAGGCTAAACTGCATCTGGCTGGTAATGGGGATTGGAATGATTTTAGAAGCCTATTTTAAATTGTTGGTGTGGAAGTAGGGTATGGTGACTGCCATTTATTTATTTTTATTTTATCTTTATTTAACTAGGCAAGTCAGTTCAGAACAAATTCTTATTTACAATTAAAGAGCCATATTCTCAAACTGGGCAGTTTGCTTTGTGTGATGTATTGTTGTCTCTACCTTCTTGCCCTTTGTGTTGTTGTCTGAGCCCAGTAATGGTTGTACCCTGTGCTGCTGCCATGTTGTGTTGCTGCCATGTTGTGTTTCTACCATGTTGTTGCCATGTTGTGTTTCTACCAAGTTGTGTTGCTACCATGTTGTTGTCATGTTGTGTTGCTACCATGTTGTGTTGCTACCAAGTTGTGTTGCTACCAAGTTGTGTTGCTACCAAGTTGTGTTGCTACCATGTTGTGTTGCTACCATGTTGTTGTCATGTTGTGTTGCTACCAAGTTGTGTTGCTACCAAGTTGTGTTGCTACCATGTTGTTGTCATGTTGTGTTGCTACCATGTTGTGTTGCTACCAAGTTGTGTTGCTACCATGTTGTGTTGCTGCCATGTTGTTGTCATGTTGTGTTGCTACCATGTTGTTGTCATGTTGTGTTGCTACCATGTTGTGTTGCTACCAAGTTGTGTTGCTACCAAGTTGTGTTGCTACCAAGTTGTGTTGCTACCAAGTTGTGTTGCTACCATGTTGTTGTCATGTTGTGTTGCTACCATGTTGTGTTGCTACCAAGTTGTGTTGCTACCATGTTGTGTTGCTACCATGTTGTTGTCATGTTGTGTTGCTACCATGTTGTTGTCATGTTGTGTTGCTACCAAGTTGTGTTGCTACCATGTTGTGTTGCTACCAAGTTGTGCTGCTGCCATGTTGTTGTCATGTTGTGTTGCTACCAAGTTGTGCTGCTGCCATGTTGTGTTGCTACCATGTTGTGCTGCTGCCATGTTGTGCTGCTGCCATGTTGTGCTGCTGCCATGTTGTGTTGCTACCATGTTGTTGTCATGTTGTGTTGCTACCATGTTGTTGTCATGTTGTGTTGCTACCATGTTGTGCTGCTGCCATGTTGTGCTGCTGCCATGTTGTTGTCATGTTGTGTTGCTACCATGTTGTTGTCATGTTGTGTTGCTACCAAGTTGTGTTGCTACCAAGTTGTTTAGCTACCAAGTTGTTGTCATGTTGTGTTACTACCATGCTGTGTTGTCATGTTGTGTTGCTACCATGCTGTGTTGTCATGTTGTGTTGCTACCATGCTGTGTTGTCATGTTGTGTTGCTACCATGTTGTGTTGTCATGTTGTGTTGCTACCATGCTGTGTTGTCATGTGTTGCTACCATGCTGTGTTGTCATGTTGTGTTGCTACCATGCTGTGTTGTCATGTTGTGTTTCTACCATGCTGTGTTGTCATGTGTTTCTACCATGCTGTGTTGTCATGTTGTGTTGCTACCATGCTGTGTTGTCATGTTGTGTTGCTACCATGCTGTGTTGTCATGTTGTGTTGCTACCATGCTGTGTTGTCATGTTGTGTTGCTACCATGCTGTGTTGTCATGTGTTGCTACCATGCTGTGTTGTCATGTGTTGCTACCATGCTGTGTTGTCATGTTGTGTTGCTACCATGTTGTGTTGTCATGTTGTGTTGCTACCATGCTGTGTTGTCATGTTGTGTTGCTACCATGCTGTGTTGTCATGTGTGTTGCTACCAAGTTGTGCTGCTACCATGTTGTTGTCATGTTGTGTTGCTGCCATGTTGTTGTCATGTTACCATGCTGTGTTGTCATGTGTTTCTGCCATGCTATGTTGTTGTCTTAGGTCTCTCTTTATGTGGTGTTGTGTTGTCTCTCTTGTGTTTTGTCCTATATTATAATGTAATTTATTTAACATTTTTAATCACAGCCCCCGTCATTTTAAATAAGAATTTGTTCTTAACTGACTTACCTAGTGAAACAAAGGTTCAATTCTGCCATACCCAATTGACGCCCCTTGTTCGTCTTGTGTCGAGACTCTGCTTCCTGATTTCCTGCTGAACTATTTTAGCCTGCTGCTAACAGGAAGTTGTATAAACATAGTTGAAGTGCTGCAAGCAGCCACAGTGTGTATGTTATTCTGCCTCACAATGGAACTACTGGGGGGGTTTCCTTCTCCTTCAGGAAGAGTCTTTCCTTTCTGTGTCCAAACATAGGAATATCTCCTATCAGCCTCCTATCAGCCTCCTATCAACCTCCTATCAGCATCCTATCAGCCTCCTATCAACCTCCTATCAACCTCCTATCAACCTCCTATCAGCCTCCTATCAGCCTCCTATCAGCCTCCTATTAGCCTCCTATCAACCTCCTATCAGCCTCATATCAACCTCCTATCAGCCTCCTATCAACCTCCTATCAACCTCCTATCAGCCTCCTATCAGTGTCCTATCAGCCTCCTATCAGCCTCCTATCAGCCTCCTATCAGCCTCCTATCAGCCTCCTATCAGCCTCCTATCAACCTCCTATCAGCCTCCTATCAACCTCCTATCAGCCTCCTATCAACCTCCTATCAGCCTCCTATCAACCTCCTATCAGCCTCCTATCAGCCTCCTATCAGCCTCCTATTAGCCTCCTATCAGCCTCCTATCAGCCTCCTATCATCCTCCTATCAGCCTCCTATCAGCCTCCTATCAACCTCCTATCAGCCTCCTATTAGCCTCCTATCAACCTCCTATCAGTCTCCTATTAGCCTCCTATCAACCTCCTATCAGCCTCCTATCAGCCTCCTATCAACCTCCTATCATCCTCCTATCAACCTCCTATCAACCTCCTATCAGCCTCCTATCAGTCTCCTATCAGCCTCCTATCAACCTCCTATCAACCTCCTATCAACCTCCTATCAGCCTCCTATCAACCTCCTATCAGCCTCCTATCAGCCTCCTATCAACCTCCTATCAACCTCCTATCAGCCTCCTATCAACCTCCTATCAACCTCCTATCAACCTCCTATCAGCCTCCTATCAACCTCCTATCAACCTCCTATCAACCTCCTATCAGCCTCCTATCAGCCTCCTATCAACCTCCTATCAACCTCCTATCAGTTTCCTATCAGCCTCCTATCAACCTCCTATCAACCTCCTATCAGCCTCATATCAGCCTCCTATCAACCTCCTATCAACCTCCTATCAGCCTCCTATCAACCTCCTATCAACCTCCTATCAACCTCCTATCAGCCTCCTATCAGCCTCCTATCAACCTCCTATCAACCTCCTATCAGCCTCCTATCAGCCTCCTATCAACCTCCTATCAGCCTCCAATCAGCCTCCTATCAGCCTCCTATCAGCCTCCTATCATCCTCCTATCAGCCTCCTATTAGCCTCCTATTAGCCTCCTATTAGCCTCCTATCAGTTTCCTATCAGCCTCCTATCAGTTTCCTATCAACCTCCTATCAGCCTCCTATCAGTCTCCTATCAACCTCCTATCAACCTCCTATCAGCCTCCTATCAGCCTCCTATCAGCCTCCTATCAGCCTCCTATTAGCCTCCTATCATCCTCCTATCAGCCTCCTATCAGCCTCCTATCAGCCTCCTATCAGCCTCCTATCAGCCTCCTATCAACCTCCTATCAACCTCCTATCAGCCTCCTATCAGCCTCCTATCAACCTCCTATCAACCTCCTATCAACCTCCTATCAGCCTCCTATCAACCTCCTATCAGCCTCCTATCAGCCTCCTATCAGCCTCCTATCAGCCTCCTATCAGTTTCCTATCATCCTCCTATCAGCCTCCTATCAGCCTCCTATCAACCTCCTATCAGCCTCCTATCAGCCTCCTATCAACCTCCTATCAGCCTCCTATCAGCCTCCTATCAGCCTCCTATCATCCTCCTATCCGTCTCCTATCAGACACCTGTCATCCAAAATTTGATTAGCTAAGTATCATATGGACTGACTGTACAACCTGGGAGTAACCTTTAGTAACCTCCTCTACACAGGGCCTTTAGTAACCCCCTCTACACAGGGCCTTTAGTAACCCCCTCTACACAGGGCCTTTAGTAACCCCCTCCACACAGGGCCTTTAGTAACCCCCTCTACACAGGGCCTTTAGTAACCCCCTCCACACAGGGCCTTTAGTCACCCCTCTACACAGGGCCTTTAGTAACCCCCTCCACACAGGGCCTTTAGTAACCCCCTCTACACAGGGCCTTTAGTAACCTCCTCTACACAGGGCCTTTAGTAACCTCCTCCACACAGGGCCTTTAGTAACCCCCTCCACACAGGGCCTTTAGTAACCCCCTCTACACAGGGCCTTTAGTAACCCCCTCTACACAGGGCCTTTAGTAACCTCCTCTACACAGGGCCTTTAGTAACCCCCTCCACACAGGGCCTTTAGTAACCCCCTCTACACAGGGCCTTTAGTAACCTCCTCTACACAGGGCCTTTAGTAACCTCCTCTACACAGGGCCTTTAGTAACCTCCTCCATACAGGGCCTTTAGTAACCCCCTCTACACAGGGCCTTTAGTAACCCCCTCCACACAGGGCCTTTAGTAACCCCCTCCACACAGGGCCTTTAGTAACCTCCTCTACACAGGGCCTTTAGTAACCCCCTCTACACAGGGCCTTTAGTAACCCCCTCTACACAGGGCCTTTAGTAACCTCCTCTACACAGGGCCTTTAGTAACCCCCTCCACACAGGGCCTTTAGTAACCCCCTCCACACAGGGCCTTTAGTAACCCCCTCTACACAGGGCCTTTAGTAACCCCCTCCACACAGGGCCTTTAGTCACCCCTCTACACAGGGCCTTTAGTAACCCCCTCCACACAGGGCCTTTAGTCACCCCCTCCACACAGGGCCTTTAGTCACCCCCTCTACACAGGGCCTTTAGTCACCCCCTCCACACAGGGCCTCACCCTTTGCCGCTCCCTGTCTCTCCCCTAATCTATCTCTTTCTGTCCTTTAAGTATTCTCTCCATCTTTCCTCTTTCTCTAATGTCCTTCCTTCTCTCTGTCTCTGCAACGTGTTTGTGCCATGACAGCATCTGAGCTGAGGGTCATGAAGGTTAGTTTGGTAATGTGGAAGCTTTGTGAGACGGACCAGGCCATATTTAGCTGATGTTTTGCATGCCTTGGAGAAATGGAGGAGTTTGGGAGAGAGAGACGGTAGAGAGAGACGGAAGAGAGCGACATAAATCCAATGAAAGGGCTGAAGTATTTTCCGATACCAAAAGCTTTTTCAATATGAATACAAGGAAACAAGTTGTCAAATGATGATATGTAAAAAGATTGGTTGTGTGAAGGACTTTCTAACCAGATACAACCATCTCTGTGGGCTATCCTTTCTAGTGCCAGCTCTTCTGAATGACCCCTCTGTGTGGTAGGCCTCTTGTCTTCCAGTACAACTGACAGCGAAGAGAGAGGGAGCAAGAGCAGCACAGCTGTGCACAAAAGATCCGTTGAAGGCTTCAGATTTCCGTGCACTCCTCTCGCCCTTGGTTGGGTGTAATTGTGTTGCTCTCCTGGGGCTCTGTGGGGTCTGTTTGTGTTTGTGAACAGAGCACCAGGACCAGCTTGCTTATGGGGCTTTTCTCCAGGTTAATTTCGCTGTAGGTGATGGCTTTGTTTATTTGTTATGGAAGGTTTGGGAATCGCTTCCTTTTAGTTGTAGATTTAGTGTTTGTTCTTCCATTCTTAAATGGAAGAAGTTTGGAACCACCAAGACTTTTCGTAGAGCTGGCCGCCCGGCGAAACTGTAAAAAAATCGTGGAGAAGGGCCTTGGTCAGGGAGGTCAGGGACAAAGAAGTCGATGGTCACTCTAACAGAGCTCTAGAGTTTCTGTGTGGAGATGGGAGAAACTTCCAGAAGGACAACCATCTCTGCAGCACTCCACCAATCAGGCCTTTATGGTAGAGTGGCCAGACAGAAGCCACTCCTCAGTAAAAGGCACACAACAGCCCACTTGGAGTTTGCCAAAAGGCACCTAAAGACTCTCAGACCATGAGAAACAAGATTCTCTGGTATGATGAAACCAAGATTTAACTTTTTGGCCTGAATGCCAAGTGTCACATCTGGAGGAAACCTGGCACCATCCCTACGGTGAAGCATGGTGGTGGCAGCATCATGCTGTGGGGTTGTTTTTCAGCGGCAGGGACTGGGAGACTAGTCAGGATCGAGGCAAAGACCAACGGCGCAAAGTACAGAGAGATCCTTGATGAAAACCATGGGGCGGTGCACAATTGGCCCAGCATCGTCTGGGTTAGGGAGGGTTTGGCCGGTAGGGATATCCTTGTCCCATCGTGCACTAGCGACTCCTGTGGCGGGCCGTGCGCAGTGCACGCTGACCAGGTCGCCAGGTGTACGGTGTTTCCTCCGACACATTGGTGCGGCTGGCTTCTGGGTTAAGTGGGCGTTGTGTCAAGAAGCAGTGCGGCTTGGCTGGGTTGTGTTTCAGAGGACGCACGGCTCTCGACCTTCGCCTCTCCCGAGTCCGTACTGGAGTTGCAGCGATGAGACAATAGTGTAACTAACAATTGGATGCCACGAAATTAGGGAGAAAAAAATAAATAAAATTCAACGTAATGAATACACCCCTGATCCAGTGCTTAATTTGAGCCGGAACCTGCCGGAACAGGATCTGACAGCTCTCTGTTTTGGACCGTTTTGTGTCCAGAACCTATTTGGCCGGATCCAGTACCTCTCATGGCATGAAAATGGGGTATGTGATCCGGTACCTCTCGTGGCATGAAGATGGGGTATGTGATCCGGTACCTCGGAGCTCACCAGGTCACCCACTCTACTACTGTTTGTTCCAGAACCTCCCGATTTACAAATTAAGCACTGCCCTGATCACACGCAAACACAGTTCACTTTCATAGCATCCACATACAAACAGCATGATCTCTTTGCTCGTAGTACAGTTCCATCTCTCATCTACGCGCTCTCCTCCTCTTTTCCCTTGGCTTGTGGACTTCAATGCACAACACATCAGCTGTCTGTGACCAGGCAAAAATCATTTTCTAGCCAAACCTTCATATCATAACTGCTAACCGCTACACACAGCCTACATCATAGTCAACATAGCTACTAGAACTAACGCCTTAGTAAACACGCTACCATCATGCAGTGCAGTGTAGAGTCAGCAAGCAGTTTGGCTGGTGGGCAATAAATTAATAAAAACCAAAAACTTACCTTGATGTGAGTTCTAGTGTTGAATAGCCAGCTAGGTAACATAGCATTCTCACTGTTTGAGCTGGGTGTTTGAGTAGGCTAAACTAGCTATCTGCATTCGCTAGGTAAGTGAAAGTGAAAAAATATACAACTAAATATAGTTAGCTCTCTCTCTCTCATAGTATCATTTCAATTCAAAGGGCTTTATTGGCATGGAAACATATGTGAAATAAACAATACAAAATGAACAGTAAACATTACACTCTCAAAAGTTCCAGTGTTGTAACGATGTTAAAATAATTAAAGTACAAAAGGGAAAATAAGCATAAATATGGGTTGTATTTACAATGGTGTTTGTTCTTCACTGGTTGCCCTTTTCTTGAGACAACAGGTCACACATCTTGCTGCTGTGATGCCACACTGTGGTATTTCACCCAGTAGATATGGGAGTTTATCAAAACTGGGTTTGTTTTCAAATTCTTTGTGGGTCTGTGTAATGTGAGGGAAATATGTGTCTCTAATATGGTCATACATTTGGCAGGAGGTTAAAAGTTCAGCTCAGTTTCCACCTCATTTTGTGGGCAGTGTTGCACATAGCCTGTCTTCTCTTGAGAGCCAGGTCTGCATTCGGCAGCATTTCTCAATAGCAAGGCTATGCTCACTGAGTCTGTACATAGTCAAAGCTTTCCTTAAGTTTGGGTCAGTCACAGTGGTCAGGTATTCTGCCACTGTGTACTCTCTGTTTAGGGCCAAATAGCATTCTAGTTTGCTCAGTGTTTTTGTTAATTCTTTCCAATGTGTCAAGGAATTATCTTTTCGGTTTCTCATGATTTGGTCTAATTCACTCACTCACTCACTGTATCTCTCGCTCTCAGCCGAGCCACCTCCCTCCCTTTATCCCCCTTCTACAGCCCTGAGCCCTGCTACCACACACAAAGTACGTTTCTGAAATGGCAACCTATTCCCTATACAGTCTACTACATTCTACCAAAGCCTTATTGGGGGCCCTGGTCAAAAGTAGTGCACTATATAAGGAATAGGTTGCCAATATTTCTCCCCTCAGTGTTCATAGACCTTCCAAATACTATGGAAGGGGGTGAGAACTATCAGCCTGATAGGTTTTGTAAATAAAGTCAATGTACCCAGAGGAGGAGGGAAGCTATCTGTCCTCTGACTACACCATGGTGCTGCCCTACAGAGTGCTGTTGAGGCTACTGTAGACCTTCATTACATAACAGGAGGGAAGCTAGCTGTCCTCTGACTACACCATGGTGCTGCCCTACAGAGTGCTGTTGAGGCTACTGTAGACCTACATTACATAACAGGAGGGAAGCTAGCTGTCCTCTGACTACACCATGGTGCTGCCCTACAGAGTGCTGTTGAGGCTACTGTAGACCTACATTACATAACAGGAGGGAAGCTAGCTGTCCTCTGACTACACCATGGTGCTGCCCTACAGAGTGCTGTTGAGGCTACTGTAGACCTTCATTACATAACAGGAGGGAAGCTAGCTGTCCTCTGACTACACCATGGTGCTGCCCTACAGAGTGCTGTTGAGGCTACTGTAGACCTTCATTACATAACAGGAGGGAAGCTAGCTGTCCTCCAGCTACACCATGGTGCTGCCCTACAGAGTGCTGTTGAGGCTACTGTAGACCTACATTACATAACAGGAGGGAAGCTAGCTGTCCTCTGACTACACCATGGTGCTGCCCTACAGAGTGCTGTTGAGGCTACTGTAGACCTACATTACATAACAGGAGGGAAGCTAGCTGTCCTCTGACTACACCATGGTGCTGCCCTACAGAGTGCTGTTGAGGCTACTGTAGACCTTCATTACATAACAGGAGGGAAGCTAGCTGTCCTCTGACTACACCATGGTGCTGCCCTACAGAGTGCTGTTGAGGCTACTGTAGACCTTCATTACATAACAGGAGGGAAGCTAGCTGTCCTCCAGCTACACCATGGTGCTGCCCTACAGAGTGCTGTTGAGGCTACTGTAGACCTTCATTACATAACAGGAGGGAAGCTAGCTGTCCTCTGACTACACCATGGTGCTGCCCTACAGAGTGCTGTTGAGGCTACTGTAGACCTTCATTACATAACAGGAGGGAAGCTAGCTGTCCTCTGACTACACCATGGTGCTGCCCTACAGAGTGCTGTTGAGGCTACTGTAGACCTTCATTACATAACAGGAGGGAAGCTAGCTGTCCTCTGACTACACCATGGTGCTGCCCTACAGAGTGCTGTTGAGGCTACTGTAGACCTTCATTACATAACAGGAGGGAAGCTAGCTGTCCTCTGACTACACCATGGTGCTGCCCTACAGAGTGCTGTTGAGGCTACTGTAGACCTACATTACATAACAGGAGGGAAGCTAGCTGTCCTCTGACTACACCATGGTGCTACCCTACAGAGTGCTGTTGAGGCTACTGTAGACCTTCATTACATAACAGGAGGGAAGCTAGCTGTCCTCCGGCTACACCATGGTGCTGCCCTACAGAGTGCTGTTGAGGCTACTGTAGACCTTCATTACATAACAGGAGGGAAGCTAGCTGTCCTCTGACTACACCATGGTGCTGCCCTACAGAGTGCTGTTGAGGCTACTGTAGACCTACATTACATAACAGGAGGGAAGCTAGCTGTCCTCTGACTACACCATGGTGCTGCCCTACAGAGTGCTGTTGAGGCTACTGTAGACCTTCATTACATAACAGGAGGGAAGCTAGCTGTCCTCTGACTACACCATGGTGCTGCCCTACAGAGTGCTGTTGAGGCTACTGTAGACCTACATTACATAACAGGAGGGAAGCTAGCTGTCCTCTGACTACACCATGGTGCTACCCTACAGAGTGCTGTTGAGGCTACTGTAGACCTTCATTACATAACAGGAGGGAAGCTAGCTGTCCTCTGACTACACCATGGTGCTGCCCTACAGAGTGCTGTTGAGGCTACTGTAGACCTTCATTACATAACAGGAGGGAAGCTAGCTGTCCTCTGACTACACCATGGTGCTGCCCTACAGAGTGCTGTTGAGGCTACTGTAGACCTACATTACATAACAGGAGGGAAGCTAGCTGTCCTCTGGCTACACCATGGTGCTGCCCTACAGAGTGCTGTTGAGGCTACTGTAGACCTTCATTACATAACAGGAGGGAAGCTAGCTGTCCTCTGACTACACCATGGTGCTGCCCTACAGAGTGCTGTTGAGGCTACTGTAGACCTTCATTACATAACAGGAGGGAAGCTAGCTGTCCTCTGACTACACCATGGTGCTGCCCTACAGAGTGCTGTTGAGGCTACTGTAGACCTACATTACATAACAGGAGGGAAGCTAGCTGTCCTCTGACTACACCATGGTGCTGCCCTACAGAGTGCTGTTGAGGCTACTGTAGACCTACATTACATAACAGGAGGGAAGCTAGCTGTCCTCTGACTACACCATGGTGCTGCCCTACAGAGTGCTGTTGAGGCTACTGTAGACCTACATTACATAACAGGAGGGAAGCTAGCTGTCCTCTGACTACACCATGGTGCTGCCCTACAGAGTGCTGTTGAGGCTACTGTAGACCTACATTACATAACAGGAGGGAAGCTAGCTGTCCTCTGACTACACCATGGTGCTGCCCTACAGAGTGCTGTTGAGGCTACTGTAGACCTTCATTACATAACAGGAGGGAAGCTAGCTGTCCTCTGACTACACCATGGTGCTGCCCTACAGAGTGCTGTTGAGGCTACTGTAGACCTTCATTACATAACAGGAGGGAAGCTAGCTGTCCTCTGACTACACCATGGTGCTGCCCTACAGAGTGCTGTTGAGGCTACTGTAGACCTTCATTACATAACAGGAGGGAAGCTAGCTGTCCTCTGACTACACCATGGTGCTGCCCTACAGAGTGCTGTTGAGGCTACTGTAGACCTACATTACATAACAGGAGGGAAGCTAGCTGTCCTCTGACTACACCATGGTGCTACCCTACAGAGTGCTGTTGAGGCTACTGTAGACCTTCATTACATAACAGGAGGGAAGCTAGCTGTCCTCTGACTACACCATGGTGCTGCCCTACAGAGTGCTGTTGAGGCTACTGTAGACCTTCATTACATAACAGGAGGGAAGCTAGCTGTCCTCTGACTACACCATGGTGCTGCCCTACAGAGTGCTGTTGAGGCTACTGTAGACCTTCATTACATAACAGGAGGGAAGCTAGCTGTCCTCTGACTACACCATGGTGCTGCCCTACAGAGTGCTGTTGAGGCTACTGTAGACCTACATTACATAACAGGAGGGAAGCTAGCTGTCCTCCAGCTACACCATGGTGCTGCCCTACAGAGTGCTGTTGAGGCTACTGTAGACCTACATTACATAACAGGAGGGAAGCTAGCTGTCCTCTGACTACACCATGGTGCTGCCCTACAGAGTGCTGTTGAGGCTACTGTAGACCTACATTACATAACAGGAGGGAAGCTAGCTGTCCTCTGACTACACCATGGTGCTGCCCTACAGAGTGCTGTTGAGGCTACTGTAGACCTTCATTACATAACAGGAGGGAAGCTAGCTGTCCTCTGGCTACACCATGGTGCTACCCTACAGAGTGCTGTTGAGGCTACTGTAGACCTACATTACATAACAGGAGGGAAGCTAGCTGTTCTCCGGCTACACCATGGTGCTACCCTACAGAGTGCTGTTGAGGCTACTGTAGACCTACATTACATAACAGGAGGGAAGCTAGCTGTTCTCCGGCTACACCATGGTGCTACCCTACAGAGTGCTGTTGAGGCTACTGTAGACCTTCATTACATAACAGGAGGGAAGCTAGCTGTCCTCTGACTACACCATGGTGCTGCCCTACAGAGTGCTGTTGAGGCTACTGTAGACCTTCATTACATAACAGGAGGGAAGCTAGCTGTCCTCTGACTACACCATGGTGCTGCCCTACAGAGTGCTGTTGAGGCTACTGTAGACCTTCATTACATAACAGGAGGGAAGCCAGCTGTCCTCTGGCTACACCATGGTGCTACCCTACAGAGTGCTGTTGAGGCTACTGTAGACCTTCATTACATAACAGGAGGGAAGCTAGCTGTCCTCTGACTACACCATGGTGCTGCCCTACAGAGTGCTGTTGAGGCTACTGTAGACCTACATTACATAACAGGAGGGAAGCTAGCTGTCCTCTGACTACACCATGGTGCTGCCCTACAGAGTGCTGTTGAGGCTACTGTAGACCTTCATTACATAACAGGAGGGAAGCTAGCTGTCCTCTGACTACACCATGGTGCTGCCCTACAGAGTGCTGTTGAGGCTACTGTAGACCTTCATTACATAACAGGAGGGAAGCTAGCTGTCCTCTGACTACACCATGGTGCTGCCCTACAGAGTGCTGTTGAGGCTACTGTAGACCTACATTACATAACAGGAGGGAAGCTAGCTGTCCTCCAGCTACACCATGGTGCTGCCCTACAGAGTGCTGTTGAGGCTACTGGGAAAGCAGACCTCCACATGGTCGTTATATCAGACACATTGACAGAAGTCAATGCAGTGTAACAATAGTGATGTCCTAGTTACTCTGTGTTATGTTACTCTGTGTTATGTTACTCTGTATTGTGTTACTCTGTGTTGTATTGTGTTACTCTGTATTGTGTTACTCTGTATTATGTTACTCTGTATTATGTTACTCTGTATTATGTTACTCTGTGTTATGTTACTCTGTATTATGTTACTCTGTGTTGTGTTATGTTACTCTGTGTTGTGTTATGTTACTCTGTATTATGTTACTCTGTATTATGTTACTCTGTGTTGTATTGTATTACTCTGTATTATGTTACTCTGTATTATGTTACTCTGTGTTGTGTTATGTTACTCTGTGTTGTGTTACTCTGTATTGTGTTACTCTGTGTTGTATTGTGTTACTCTGTATTATGTTACTCTGTGTTGTATTGTGTTACTCTGTGTTGTATTGTGTTACTCTGTGTTGTGTTACTCTGTGTTATGTTACTCTGTGTTGTATTGTGTTACTCTGTATTGTGTTACTCTGTGTTATGTTACTCTGTGTTGTGTTACTCTGTGTTGTGTTGTGTTACTCTGTGTTGTGTTGTGTTACTCTGTGTTGTATTGTGTTACTCTGTATTGTGTTACTCTGTGTTGTGTTACTCTGTGTTGTGTTACTCTGTGTTGTGTTACTCTGTGTTGTGTTACTCTGCATTATGTTACTCTGTGTTGTGTTGTGTTACTCTGTATTGTGTTACTCTGTGTTGTGTTACTCTGTGTTGTGTTACTCTGTGTTGTGTTACTCTGTGTTGTATTGTGTTACTCTGTGTTGTGTTACTCTGTGTTGTGTTGTGTTACTCTGTGTTGTGTTGTGTTACTCTGTGTTGTATTGTGTTACTCTGTGTTATGTTACTCTGTGTTGTGTTACTCTGTGTTGTGTTACTCTGTGTTGTGTTACTCTGTGTTGTGTTGTGTTACTCTGTGTTGTGTTACTCTGTGTTGTGTTGTGTTACTCTGTGTTGTGTTACTCTGTATTGTGTTACTCTGTGTTGTGTTACTCTGTGTTGTATTGTGTTACTCTGTGTTGTGTTGTGTTACTCTGTATTGTGTTACTCTGTGTTGTGTTGTGTTACTCTGTATTGTGTTACTCTGTGTTGTGTTACTCTGTGTTGTGTTACTCTGTGTTGTGTTACTCTGTGTTGTGTTGTGTTACTCTGTGTTGTGTTGTGTTACTCTGTGTTGTGTTGTGTTACTCTGTGTTGTGTTACTCTGTGTTGTGTTACTCTGTGTTGTGTTACTCTGTGTTGTATTACTCTGTGTTGTGTTACTCTGTGTTGTATTACTCTGTGTTGTGTTACTCTGTGTTGTGTTACTCTGTGTTGTGTTGTATTACTCTGTGTTGTGTTACTCTGTGTTGTGTTACTCTGTGTTGTGTTACTCTGTATTGTGTTACTCTGTGTTGTGTTACTCTGTATTGTGTTACTCTGTGTTGTGTTACTCTGTATTGTGTTACTCTGTGTTGTGTTACTCTGTGTTGTGTTACTCTGTGTTGTGTTACTCTGTGTTGTGTTACTCTGTGTTGTGTTGTATTACTCTGTGTTGTGTTACTCTGTGTTGTGTTACTCTGTGTTGTGTTACTCTGTGTTGTATTACTCTGTGTTGTGTTGTATTACTCTGTGTTGTGTTACTCTGTGTTGTGTTACTCTGTGTTGTGTTACTCTGTGTTGTGTTACTCTGTGTTGTGTTACTCTGTGTTGTATTGTGTTACTCTGTGTTGTGTTACTCTGTGTTGTATTGTGTTACTCTGTGTTGTGTTACTCTGTGTTGTATTACTCTGTGTTGTGTTACTCTGTATTGTGTTACTCTGTGTTGTGTTACTCTGTGTTGTGTTACTCTGTGTTGTGTTGTGTTACTCTGTGTTGTGTTGTGTTACTCTGTGTTGTGTTACTCTGTGTTGTGTTGTGTTACTCTGTGTTGTGTTACTCTGTGTTGTATTGTGTTACTCTGTGTTGTGTTACTCTGTGTTGTGTTACTCTGTGTTGTGTTACTCTGTGTTGTGTTGTGTTACTCTGTGTTGTATTACTCTGTGTTGTGTTACTCTGTGTTGTGTTACTCTGTGTTGTGTTACTCTGTGTTGTGTTACTCTGTATTGTGTTACTCTGTGTTGTGTTACTCTGTGTTGTATTGTGTTACTCTGTATTGTGTTACTCTGTGTTGTATTACTCTGTGTTGTGTTACTCTGTATTGTGTTACTCTGTGTTGTGTTACTCTGTGTTGTGTTACTCTGTGTTGTGTTGTGTTACTCTGTGTTGTGTTGTGTTACTCTGTGTTGTGTTACTCTGTGTTGTGTTACTCTGTGTTGTGTTACTCTGTGTTGTGTTGTGTTACTCTGTGTTGTGTTACTCTGTGTTGTGTTGTGTTACTCTGTGTTGTGTTACTCTGTATTGTGTTACTCTGTGTTGTGTTACTCTGTGTTGTGTTGTGTTACTCTGTGTTGTGTTACTCTGTGTTGTGTTACTCTGTGTTGTGTTACTCTGTATTGTGTTACTCTGTGTTGTGTTACTCTGTGTTGTGTTGTGTTACTCTGTGTTGTGTTACTCTGTGTTGTGTTGTATTACTCTGTGTTGTGTTACTCTGTGTTGTGTTACTCTGTGTTGTGTTACTCTGTATTGTGTTACTCTGTGTTATGTTACTCTGTGTTGTGTTACTCTGTGTTGTGTTGTATTACTCTGTGTTGTGTTACTCTGTGTTGTGTTACTCTGTATTGTGTTACTCTGTGTTATGTTACTCTGTGTTGTGTTACTCTGTGTTGTGTTACTCTGTATTGTGTTACTCTGTGTTGTGTTGTGTTACTCTGTGTTGTGTTGTGTTACTCTGTGTTGTGTTACTCTGTGTTGTGTTACTCTGTGTTGTGTTGTGTTACTCTGTGTTGTGTTGTGTTACTCTGTGTTGTGTTACTCTGTGTTGTGTTATGTTACTCTGTGTTGTGTTGTGTTACTCTGTGTTGTGTTGTGTTACTCTGTGTTGTGTTACTCTGTGTTGTGTTACTCTGTGTTATGTTACTCTGTGTTGTGTTGTGTTACTCTGTGTTGTGTTACTCTGTGTTGTGTTACTCTGTGTTGTATTGTGTTACTCTGTGTTGTGTTACTCTGTGTTGTGTTACTCTGTGTTGTGTTACTCTGTGTTGTGTTACTCTGTGTTGTATTGTGTTACTCTGTGTTGTGTTACTCTGTGTTGTATTGTATTACTCTGTATTATGTTACTCTGTGTTGTATTGTATTACTCTGTGTTGTGTTACTCTGTGTTGTGTTACTCTGTGTTGTGTTACTCTGTGTTGTGTTGTGTTACTCTGTGTTGTGTTACTCTGTGTTGTGTTACTCTGTGTTGTATTGTGTTACTCTGTGTTGTGTTACTCTGTGTTGTATTGTATTACTCTGTATTGTGTTACTCTGTGTTGTATTGTGTTACTCTGTGTTGTATTGTATTACTCTGTATTATGTTACTCTGTGTTGTATTGTATTACTCTGTGTTGTGTTACTCTGTGTTGTGTTACTCTGTGTTGTGTTACTCTGTGTTGTGTTACTCTGTGTTGTATTGTGTTACTCTGTGTTATGTTACTCTGTGTTGTGTTACTCTGTGTTGTATTGTGTTACTCTGTGTTATGTTACTCTGTGTTGTGTTACTCTGTGTTGTGTTACTCTGTATTGTGTTACTCTGTGTTATGTTACTCTGTGTTGTGTTACTCTGTGTTGTGTTACTCTGTGTTGTGTTACTCTGTGTTGTGTTGTGTTACTCTGTATTGTGTTACTCTGTATTGTGTTACTCTGTATTATGTTACTCTGTGTTATGTTACTCTGTGTTGTGTTACTCTGTGTTGTATTGTGTTACTCTGTATTGTGTTACTCTGTATTGTGTTACTCTGTGTTATGTTACTCTGTGTTGTGTTACTCTGTATTATGTTACTCTGTGTTGTATTGTGTTACTCTGTGTTGTATTGTGTTACTCTGTATTGTATTGTATTACTCTGTATTATGTTACTCTGTATTGTGTTACTCTGTGTTGTATTGTGTTACTCTGTATTGTGTTACTCTGTGTTATGTTACTCTGTGTTGTATTGTGTTACTCTGTGTTGTGTTACTCTGTGTTGTGTTACTCTGTGTTGTGTTACTCTGTGTTGTATTGTGTTACTCTGTATTGTGTTACTCTGTGTTATGTTACTCTGTGTTATGTTACTCTGTGTTATGTTACTCTGTGTTGTGTTACTCTGTGTTGTGTTACTCTGTGTTGTGTTACTCTGTGTTATGTTACTCTGTGTTGTGTTACTCTGTATTGTGTTACTCTGTATTGTGTTACTCTGTGTTATGTTACTCTGTGTTATGTTACTCTGCATTATGTTACTCTGTGTTGTGTTACTCTGTGTGGTGTTACTCTGTGTTGTAATGTATTACTCTGTGTTGTGTTGCTATGTATTATGTTACTCTGCATTATGTTACTCTGTGTTGTGTTACTCTGTGTGGTGTTGTTGCCAACCTGCAGCCTAGTTTAATGGCGAATCTAATCTCCCTCTTGACAGGTGGCTTGGGCACACCCACGTCATCAGCTGGCAGCTCCACCTGCAAGAGGCTCCAGCAGCACCAGCGCCCAGAGTACCTGAGGACAGAGTTACACAGGCTACAGAGCACCCTGGCTGGGGAGGAGGGGAGGACAGCCTGCCTGACCAACGGAGCATCTGGATGTCATGGGATGAACAGGCAGAACGGGCACAGTGATGTCATAAAGACGAGCAACACCCTGAGACTACATGTACCACCAGCTGGCTCATGTGTCTCAGTCAGCCAGCAGCTCTCTCCTCTGGAGACATACAGCTCAGAAGCATACAAACCATTCCTAAGTTACCAAAACAACCACTTCATTTCCTCCTCTCCTACTCTTCCTCTTCTCCTCTCCTCTCCCACCCTTCCTCTCCTCTCACCCTCTCCTCCTCCTCTCTCACAGGAAGAGGGGTGTTGTGTCACTAAGTTTTCATCATCCAACCCTCAGGCCAGTTTCCCCAGCCCTCAGAGTGACTTCAGGTTGACCCCAGGGTCAATCCCCCTACAGCCCTGCCTCTTGAGCCCTAACCCCGGGTCTAGTTCTGCTGCCTCTGCCACTCAGTTCTGCCCTCCTAAGTCCAGACCCAGGTCCCCTAACTCCAGGACCTGTCCCTCTGGTTCCACTGGCTCCAGGTTCCCCCAGTCCCTCCAGCCTACCTGCCACTCCAGGCCACCTCCTTCAGGGGACACCCCCTTCAGCTCCTCTTTCAGCTTCATCCAACAGTCACTGAGCCTTGATTCACTGAGCTCCAGTCACAGGACAGATACAGACACTGCAGCTGGTGAGAGGCCCCCTGGCCTAAACCCAGACCCACAACCACTGAACAGCTCTCCTGGCCTAAACCCAGACCGACAACCACTGAACAGCTCTCCTGGCCTAAACCCAGACCCACAACCACTGAACAGCTCTCCTGGCCTAAACCCAGACCCACAACCACTGAACAGCTCTCCTGGCCTAAACCCAGACCCACAACCACTGAACAGCTCCACTAGTCTAGACCCAGACCCACAACCACTGAACAGCTCCCCTGGCCTAAACCCAGACCCACAACCACTGAACAGCTCCACTAGTCTAGACCCAGACCCGCTGGATCAGTCCTCAGCTAGGTCGTTAAGAACTGGATCAGTCCCATCCCACTCAGAACCACTGGAGTTGTCTGGGTCTGTCCCACCCTGCCAACCTGTATCAGCCCCCCTTGACCAATTACCATCCAGGACATGTGGCTCGAGCTCCAACCAATCACGACTAGGAGTTTTGGGTCTCTCTTTGGGGCTTTCTGTTTCAAAACTGTCAACTCCGAGTCGTGTCCAATCAGAGCCAGGCTCCGTTCCTCTCAGCCAATCAGACGGAGTACGGGACCGGCTCTCATCTTGGGTGTGGCAGGACCGCCACTGGGAGGGCCGGGAGAGTGCGGGACCACGTCTGCGGGCGGAGTTACCCTCCTCTGTGACCTCTGACCTAACGGAGGTGGAGCCTGACTGTGACTCCTCCTCTCTGGACACAGAAGCCTCCTCCTCTCTGTCAGTAGCGGAGGACTCTGACGCTGCCACTGTCTCCTCCCTCACCTCAGGGTATGAGAGTGCCACGCCCACTACTGCCACTGTCTCCTCCCTCACCTCAGGGTATGAGAGTGCCACGCCCACTACTGCCACTGTCTCCTCCCTCACCTCAGGGTATGAGAGTGCCACGCCCACTACTGCCACTGTCTCCTCCCTCACCTCAGGGTATGAGAGTGCCACGCCCACTACTGCCACTGTCTCCTCCCTCACCTCAGGGTATGAGAGTGCCACGCCCACTACTGCCTCTGCCTGGAATGACTGCGTTCCAGACCAGGACCAGGACCAGAACCAGGGCTGGGACCAACTGCTCAAGAAGTACGAGGGTGTCCTTCAAGATTGCCTGCACAACAACCGTACTAATACTACGGTATGTCTTGAACCATAGATGTATTTTATACAAATGGGGTCATTTAGAAGAGCTACGTTCTGCTATAATAGTTTAATTCTGTACTCAGTAATGTAAAGCAACACATTGACCTGGTATTAGTCGTATTACTGTCAGTAATGTAAAGCAACACATTGACCTGGTATTAGTCGTATTACTGTCAGTAATGTAAAGCAACACGTTGACCTGGTATTAGTCGTATTACTGTCAGTAATGTAAAGCAACACATTGACCTGGTATTAGTCGTATTACTGTCAGTAATGTAAAGCAACACATTGACCTGGTATTAGTCGTATTACTGTCAGTAATGTAAAGCAACACATTGACCTGGTATTAGTCGTATTACTGTCAGTAATGTAAAGCAACACATTGACCTGGTATTAGTCGTATTACTGTCAGTAATGGAAAGCAACACATTGACCTGGTATTAGTCGTATTACTGTCAGTAATGTAAAGCAACACGTTGACCTGGTATTAGTCTTATTACTGTCAGTAATGTAAAGCAACACATTGACCTGGTATTAGTCGTATTACTGTCAGTAATGTAAAGCAACACATTGACCTGGTATTAGTCGTATTACTGTCAGTAATGTAAAGCAACACATTGACCTGGTATTAGTCGTATTACTGTCAGTAATGTAAAGCAACACATTGACCTGGTATTAGTCGTATTACTGTCAGTAATGTAAAGCAACACATTGACCTGGTATTAGTCGTATTACTGTCAGTAATGTAAAGCAACACATTGACCTGGTATTAGTCGTATTACTGTCAGTAATGTAAAGCAACACATTGACCTGGTATTAGTCGTATTACTGTCAGTAATGTAAAGCAACACATTGACCTGGTATTAGTCTTATTACTGTCAGTAATATAAAGCAACACATTGACCTGGTATTAGTCGTATTACTGTCAGTAATGTAAAGCAACACATTGACCTGGTATTAGTCGTATTACTGTCAGTAATGTAAAGCAACACATTGACCTGGTATTAGTCGTATTACTGTCAGTAATGTAAAGCAACACGTTGACCTGGTATTAGTCTTATTACTGTCAGTAATGTAAAGCAACACATTGACCTGGTATTAGTCGTATTACTGTCAGTAATGTAAAGCAACACATTGACCTGGTATTAGTCGTATTACTGTCAGTAATGTAAAGCAACACATTGACCTGGTATTAGTCGTATTACTGTCAGTAATGTAAAGCAACACATTGACCTGGTATTAGTCGTATTACTGTCAGTAATGTAAAGCAACACATTGACCTGGTATTAGTCGTATTACTGTCAGTAATGTAAAGCAACACATTGACCTGGTATTAGTCGTATTACTGTCAGTAATGTAAAGCAACACATTGACCTGGTATTAGTCGTATTACTGTCAGTAATGTAAAGCAACACATTGACCTGGTATTAGTCTTATTACTGTCAGTAATGTAAAGCAACACATTGACCTGGTATTAGTCGTATTACTGTCAGTAATGTAAAGCAACACGTTGACCTGGTATTAGTCGTATTACTGTCAGTAATGTAAAGCAACACATTGACCTGGTATTAGTCGTATTACTGTCAGTAATGTAAAGCAACACATTGACCTGGTATTAGTCGTATTACTGTCAGTAATGTAAAGCAACACATTGACCTGGTATTAGTCGTATTACTGTCAGTAATGTAAAGCAACACATTGACCTGGTATTAGTCGTATTACTGTCAGTAATATAAAGCAACACATTGACCTGGTATTAGTCGTATTACTGTCAGTAATGTAAAGCAACACATTGACCTGGTATTAGTCGTATTACTGTCAGTAATGTAAAGCAACACGTTGACCTGGTATTAGTCGTATTACTGTCAGTAATGTAAAGCAACACGTTGACCTGGTATTAGTCTTATTACTGTCAGTAATGTAAAGCAACACATTGACCTGGTATTAGTCGTATTACTGTCAGTAATGTAAAGCAACACATTGACCTGGTATTAGTCGTATTACTGTCAGTAATGTAAAGCAACACATTGACCTGGTATTAGTCGTATTACTGTCAGTAATGTAAAGCAACACATTGACCTGGTATTAGTCGTATTACTGTCAGTAATGTAAAGCAACACATTGACCTGGTATTAGTCGTATTACTGTCAGTAATGGAAAGCAACACATTGACCTGGTATTAGTCGTATTACTGTCAGTAATGGAAAGCAACACATTGACCTGGTATTAGTCTTATTACTGTCAGTAATGTAAAGCAACACATTGACCTGGTATTAGTCTTATTACTGTCAGTAATGTAAAGCAACACATTGACCTGGTATTAGTCGTATTACTGTCAGTAATGTAAAGCAACACATTGACCTGGTATTAGTCGTATTACTGTCAGTAATGTAAAGCAACACATTGACCTGGTATTAGTCGTATTACTGTCAGTAATGGAAAGCAACACATTGACCTGGTATTAGTCGTATTACTGTCAGTAATGTAAAGCAACACATTGACCTGGTATTAGTCGTATTACTGTCAGTAATGTAAAGCAACACATTGACCTGGTATTAGTCTTATTACTGTCAGTAATGTAAAGCAACACATTGACCTGGTATTAGTCGTATTACTGTCAGTAATGTAAAGCAACACATTGACCTGGTATTAGTCTTATTACTGTCAGTAATGTAAAGCAACACATTGACCTGGTATTAGTCGTATTACTGTCAGTAATGTAAAGCAACACATTGACCTGGTATTAGTCGTATTACTGTCAGTAATGTAAAGCAACACATTGACCTGGTATTAGTCGTATTACTGTCAGTAATGTAAAGCAACACATTGACCTGGTATTAGTCGTATTACTGTCAGTAATGGAAAGCAACACATTGACCTGGTATTAGTCTTATTACTGTCAGTAATGTAAAGCAACACATTGACCTGGTATTAGTCGTATTACTGTCAGTAATGTAAAGCAACACATTGACCTGGTATTAGTCGTATTACTGTCAGTAATGTAAAGCAACACATTGACCTGGTATTAGTCGTATTACTGTCAGTAATGTAAAGCAACACATTGACCTGGTATTAGTCGTATTACTGTCAGTAATGTAAAGCAACACATTGACCTGGTATTAGTCGTATTACTGTCAGTAATGGAAAGCAACACATTGACCTGGTATTAGTCGTATTACTGTCAGTAATGTAAAGCAACACATTGACCTGGTATTAGTCGTATTACTGTCAGTAATGTAAACAACACATTGACCTGGTATTAGTCGTATTACTGTCAGTAATGTAAAGCAACACATTGACCTGGTATTAGTCGTATTACTGTCAGTAATGTAAAGCAACACATTGACCTGGTATTAGTCGTATTACTGTCAGTAATGTAAAGCAACACATTGACCTGGTATTAGTCGTATTACTGTCAGTAATGTAAAGCAACACGTTGACCTGGTATTAGTCGTATTACTGTCAGTAATGTAAAGCAACACGTTGACCTGGTATTAGTCGTATTACTGTCAGTAATGTAAAGCAACACATTGACCTGGTATTAGTCGTATTACTGTCAGTAATGTAAAGCAACACGTTGACCTGGTATTAGTCGTATTACTGTCAGTAATGTAAAGCAACACGTTGACCTGGTATTAGTCGTATTACTGTCAGTAATGTAAAGCAACACATTGACCTGGTATTAGTCGTATTACTGTCAGTAATGTAAAGCAACACGTTGACCTGGTATTAGTCGTATTACTGTCAGTAATGTAAAGCAACACATTGACCTGGTATTAGTCGTATTACTGTCAGTAATGTAAAGCAACACGTTGACCTGGTATTAGTCGTATTACTGTCAGTAATGTAAAGCAACACATTGACCTGGTATTAGTCGTATTACTGTCAGTAATGTAAAGCAACACATTGACCTGGTATTAGTCGTATTACTGTCAGTAATGGAAAGCAACACATTGACCTGGTATTAGTCGTATTACTGTCAGTAATGTAAAGCAACACATTGACCTGGTATTAGTCGTATTACTGTCAGTAATGTAAACAACACATTGACCTGGTATTAGTCTTATTACTGTCAGTAATGTAAAGCAACACATTGACCTGGTATTAGTCGTATTACTGTCAGTAATGTAAACAACACGTTGACCTGGTATTAGTCTTATTACTGTCAGTAATGTAAAGCAACACATTGACCTGGTATTAGTCGTATTACTGTCAGTAATGTAAAGCAACACATTGACCTGGTATTAGTCTTATTACTGTCAGTAATGTAAAGCAACACATTGACCTGGTATTAGTCTTATTACTGTCAGTAATGTAAAGCAACACATTGACCTGGTATTAGTCGTATTACTGTCAGTAATGTAAAGCAACACGTTGACCTGGTATTAGTCGTATTACTGTCAGTAATGTAAAGCAACACATTGACCTGGTATTAGTCGTATTACTGTCAGTAATGTAAAGCAACACATTGACCTGGTATTAGTCGTATTACTGTCAGTAATGGAAAGCAACACATTGACCTGGTATTAGTCGTATTACTGTCAGTAATGTAAAGCAACACATTGACCTGGTATTAGTCGTATTTCTGTCAGTAATGTAAAGCAACACATTGACCTGGTATTAGTCGTATTACTGTCAGTAATGTAAAGCAACACATTGACCTGGTATTAGTCGTATTACTGTCAGTAATGTAAAGCAACACATTGACCTGGTATTAGTCGTATTACTGTCAGTAATGTAAAGCAACACATTGACCTGGTATTAGTCGTATTACTGTCAGTAATGTAAAGCAACACATTGACCTGGTATTAGTCGTATTACTGTCAGTAATGTAAAGCAACACATTGACCTGGTATTAGTCGTATTTCTGTCTGTGGCAGATGTTTCACCGTGCTTTAACCACTGAACTACTGTATTTTGCCATGTTGTCTCTCTGTTCCTGTCTCAGATTGAGTCCATGATGGTGAAGCTGCAGAGACTAAAGCAGAAGGCCATCCTGGAGGATGAGTATGACTCAGGTGAGGGAACGTTCAAATAAAGACTTTGTGTGACACTAAGACATCTGCTCATTTTATGTTGTCTCAGGGCCGGCGTTATAGGTGGCCTTAGAGGGCCTGGCCCGTCCTACCGTAGCTCCTTACCCATCTGATGCTGTCTGGACAGGGAAACAGCACCTCTCTGTCTCAGTATGTGTAGACCATGTATCTGATGCTGTCTGGACAGTGAAACAGCACCTCTCTGTCTCAGTATGTGTAGACCATGTATCTGATGCTGTCTGGACAGGGAAACAGCACCTCTCTGTCTCAGTATGTGTAGACCATGTATCTGATGCTGTCTGGACAGTGAAACAGCACCTCTCTGTCTCAGTATGTGTAGACCATGTATCTGATGCTGTCTGGACAGGGAAACAGCACCTCTCTGTCTCAGTATGTGTAGACCATGTATCTGATGCTGTCTGGACAGTGAAACAGCACCTCTCTGTCTCAGTATGTGTAGACCATGTATCTGATGCTGTCTGGACAGTGAAACAGCACCTCTCTGTCTCAGTATGTGTAGACCATGTATCTGATGCTGTCTGGACAGTGAAACAGCACCTCTCTGTCTCAGTATGTGTAGACCATGTATCTGATGCTGTCTGGACAGTGAAACAGCACCTCTCTGTCTCAGTATGTGTAGACCATGTATCTGATGCTGTCTGGACAGTGAAACAGCACCTCTCTGTCTCAGTATGTGTAGACCATGTATCTGATGCTGTCTGGACAGTGAAACAGCACCTCTCTGTCTCAGTATGTGTAGACCATGTATCTGATGCTGTCTGGACAGTGAAACAGCACCTCTCTGTCTCAGTATGTGTAGACCATGTATCTGATGCTGTCTGGACAGTGAAACAGCACCTCTCTGTCTCAGTATGTGTAGACCATGTATCTGATGCTGTCTGGACAGTGAAACAGCACCTCTCTGTCTCAGTATGTGTAGACCATGTATCTGATGCTGTCTGGACAGTGAAACAGCACCTCTCTGTCTCAGTATGTATAGACCATGTATCTGATGCTGTCTGGACAGTGAAACAGCACCTCTCTGTCTCAGTATGTGTAGACCATGTATCTGATGCTGTCTGGACAGTGAAACAGCACCTCTCTGTCTCAGTATGTGTAGACCATGTATCTGATGCTGTCTGGACAGTAAAACAGCACCTCTCTCTCTCAGTATATGTAGACCATGTATCTGATGCTGTCTGGACAGTGAAACAGCACCTCTCTGTCTCAGTATGTGTAGACCATGTATCTGATGCTGTCTGGACAGGGAAACAGCACCTCTCTGTCTCAGTATGTGTAGACCATGTATCTGATGCTGTCTGGTCAGTGAAACAGCATCCCCTCTGTCTCAGTATGTGTAGTCCATGTATCTGATGCTGTCTGGACAGTGAAACAGCACCTCTCTGTCTCAGTATGTGTAGACCATGTATCTGATGCTGTCTGGACAGGGAAACAGCTCCTCTCTGTCTCAGTATGTGTAGACCATGTATCTGATGCTGTCTGGACAGTGAAACAGCACCTCTCTGTCTCAGTATGTGTAGACCATGTATCTGATGCTGTCTGGACAGTGAAACAGCACCTCTCTGTCTCAGTATGTGTAGACCATGTATCTGATGCTGTCTGGACAGTGAAACAGCACCTCTCTGTCTCAGTATGTGTAGACCATGTATCTGATGCTGTCTGGACAGTGAAACAGCACCTCTCTGTCTCAGTATGTGTAGACCATGTATCTGATGCTGTCTGGACAGTGAAACAGCACCTCTCTGTCTCAGTATGTGTAGACCATGTATCTGATGCTGTCTGGACAGTGAAACAGCACCTCTCTGTCTCAGTATGTGTAGACCATGTATCTGATGCTGTCTGGACAGTGAAACAGCACCTCTCTGTCTCAGTATGTGTAGACCATGTATCTGATGCTGTCTGGACAGTGAAACAGCACCTCTCTGTCTCAGTATGTGTAGACCATGTATCTGATGCTGTCTGGACAGTGAAACAGCACCTCTCTGTCTCAGTATGTGTAGACCATGTATCTGATGCTGTCTGGACAGTGAAACAGCACCTCTCTGTCTCAGTATGTGTAGACCATGTATCTGATGCTGTCTGGACAGTGAAACAGCACCTCTCTGTCTCAGTATGTGTAGACCATGTATCTGATGCTGTCTGGACAGTGAAACAGCACCTCTCTGTCTCAGTATGTGTAGACCATGTATCTGATGCTGTCTGGACAGTGAAACAGCACCTCTCTGTCTCAGTACGTGTAGACCATGTATCTGATGCTGTCTGGACAGTGAAACAGCACCTCTCTGTCTCAGTATATGTAGACCATGTATCTGATGCTGTCTGGACAGTGAAACAGCACCTCTCTGTCTCAGTATGTGTAGACCATGTATCTGATGCTGTCTGGACAGGGAAACAGCTCCTCTCTGTCTCAGTATGTGTAGACCATGTATCTGATGCTGTCTGGACAGTGAAACAGCACCTCTCTGTCTCAGTATATGTAAACCATGTATCTGATGCTGTCTGGACTAAAAGAGTATGGCATGTCATACTGAGACAGAGGGTGCTGTTGTTTTCTCCGGTGAAAACCAGCTTGATTCAGTCTTATGTAGCTAAATTTGAAATTCTATTTTTTACATTGGATAAAAGTATAGACTCAGAGCTAGAAAAATGGTATATCAAACACTACAGTTGAGGAACAATGGGAAAGTAATTCTGCTTTGAAAGTTGATAAACTTGTTACCCCACTTTTGAGAAAATGACCCTTGAATGTTTTGGTACCTACTGGAGAGCTCCTCTTTGTCTCCACCCATTCAGCATCGTTCACACCCTCTTAAGCTTTAGCCCCCCTCGTTTCTTTAAGGATTCACATGTGAGGCCATGTGCTAAACAGAGTGAGTACAGTAGTGTAGTAGACAACCAAAGATTTCAAGACTAAAAGCTGGTTTATACTATGTCTATCGACATTTCTGTATACACTTGTCGCAGTGACATCATGAACATACTATTTAGTCCAACATCAAACTTGTCGTTGTCGTTATGAAAAAGTATGAACACAAAAACGACAGTCTGCATGACATCAGCAGCCTGGTGGTCCAAAATAGCTTACCTGGTGTATTTTAACACCAATAAACCCATCCGTTTAAAATTTAATTCAGTATATGTCAATCTAGCAAACCAGGCAACTGAAATAAACTTTCTAAATAATGTTTTGGTTCGTTTATAGCTTGTTAACTAGCTAGCTAACGTTAAGTTAGCTGGCTAGCCAGTTCAAATAATGACCACATCATATAGCTAACATTGTCTTAACTTTAGCTAAGTTGTATTCATTTTTCACAGGAAAATAAACTCACAACAAGATCATTATTTGCAAGTTAATGGCTAGACAATTACATAAAATAGCTTACGGTTGTGAGTGTGACTAAATATAAGCAGGGCATTCTACCTGAGAAATTCTGAACTTGGACACTGTCTCATTGGCCTAACGTTAAATCCTAATTTGACTTTGGTGCAGGTCATGTTGTTCTTCACATTACCGTCTCTGGTAAAAACAAACTATATCAAATAAAATCTAAGATTATTTGTCACGTACGCCGAATACAACAGGTGTGGACCTTACAGTGAAATGCTTACTTACAGGCTCTAACCAATAGTGCAAAAAAGGTATTAGGTGAACAATAGGTAAGTAAAGAAATAAAACAACAGTAAAAAGACAGGCTATATACAGTAGTGAGGCTATATACAGTAGAGAGGCTATATACAGTAGAGAGGCTATATACAGTAGAGAGGCTACATACAGTAGCGAGGCTACATACAGTAGAGAGGCTACATACAGTAGATAGGCTATATACAGACACCGGTTAGTCAGGCTGATTGAGGTAGTATGTACATGTAGATATGGTTAAAGTGACTATGCATATATGATGAACAGAGAGTAGCAGTAGTGTAAAAGAGGGGGTGGTGGGTGGCGGGTGGCGGGACTCAATGCAGATAGCCCGGTTAGCCAATGTGCGGGAGCACTGGTTGGTCGGCCCAATTTAGGTAGTATGTACATGAATGTATAGTTAAAGTGACTATGCATTTATGATACACAAAGAGTAGCAGCAGCGTAAAAGAGGGGTTGGGGGAGGGCTCACAATGCAAATAGTCTGGGTAGCCATTTGATTACCTGTTCAGGAGTCTTATGGCTTGGGGGTAAAAACTGTTGAGAAGCCTTTTTGTCCTAGACTTGGCACTCCGGTACCGCTTGCCATGCGGTAGTAGAGAGAACAGTCTATGACTGGGGTGGCTGGGGTCTTTGACAACTTTTTATCCTTCCTCTGACACCGCCTGGTGTAGAGGTCCTGGATGGCAGGCAGCTTAGCCACAGTGATGTACTGGGCCGTACGCACTACCCTCTGTAGTCCCTTGCGGTCGGAAGCCGAGCAGTTGCCGTACCAGGCAGTGATGCAACCAGTCAGGATGCTCTCGATGTTGCAGCTGTAGAACCTTTTGTGGATCTCAGGACCCATGCCAAATCTTTTTAGTTTCCTGAGGGGGAATATGATTTGTCGTGCACTCTTCATGACTGTCTTGGTGTGTTTGGACCATTCTAGTTTGTTGTTGATGTGGACACCAAGGAACTTGATGCTCTCAACCTGCTCCACTACAGCCTCGTCGATGAGAATCACGGATGCTATGATTGCCCTTAGTTTGAAGATGTAATCCGGAGACAGGTGTTTTATACAACAGCCTTCTCTGTGTTCTCTTTTCCACTCTGTCCGCATATTTGCAATCAAAAGCCAGAATCTTCTCCATCTCCTTCTTCATACTCTCCTTCCACAGGACATTCCACTGACTTCAAGACTCGGTCCTCCAGAAAGTGGAGAGCATTAGCAACACTTTTTCAATTCTTCTTTAATAAAAGCAGTGTTAGAAAAGATTACCTACACATACTGAGCTGCTCATGTTATAGACGAGCATGCTACATGGCAGACCAATCTGTACCGGAAAGGTTCCTGGCTTTTTCCATGGCTAAACCAACTAGGCTTGTAATTTAACAATTGTATTCGTATTTACATACAAGTTTGTTATTAAGGCACATGAAAGTTCACATGTTCCATAAGGCATTTCTGACAAAAAACACATTTTGATAAAAAAATGTATGTTTACGTAGAAATGCCTCTCCTGTGAAGTAGTGACGTGCTCTTAGTTTCCTGAAACGAGTCACAAATGGTAGAGGGAGCCATTGCAAACTAGCTAGCTAACGTTAGGAAGGTCCAGAACATTACATCACTGCTAGCTAGCTAACGTTAGGAAGGTCCAGAACATTACATCACTGCTAGCTAGCTAACGTTAGGAAGGTCCAGAACATTACATCACTGCTAGCTAGCTAACGTTAGGAAGGTCCAGAACAATACATCACTGCTAGCTAGCTAACGTTAGGAAGGTCCAGAACATTACATCACTGCTAGCTAGCTAACGTTAGGAAGGTCCAGAACATTACATCACTGCTAGCTAGCTAACGTTAGGAAGGTCCAGAACATTACATCACTGCTAGCTAGCTAACGTTAGGAAGGTCCAGAACAATACATCACTGCTAGCTAGCTAACGTTCGGAAGGTCCAGAACATTACATCACTGCTAGCTAGCTAACGTTAGGAAGGTCCAGAACATTACATCACTGCTGGCTAGCTAACGTTAGGAAGGTCCAGAACATTACATCACTGCTAGCTAGCTAACGTTCGGAAGGTCCAGAACATTACATCACTGCTAGCTAGCTAACGTTCGGAAGGTCCAGAACAATACATCACTGCTAGCTAGCTAACGTTAGGAAAGTAATTTCATTCTTATCTCTCTTTATGGGACTTCATATTTCTAACAAAGTTGAGGCTGTTGTAATTGCATCAGTGATTTTAGACATGTATTACAAATTGCAGGCCCAACCAACACATAGTCTTTGAAACAGAAATCGATGAATATTGGGACTGATCCAGATGATGTCATGATGATGACAGACTGAATTGACTAAATATGTCAGAGAAACTATGTCAAATCAAATCATGGTCCATACACACGGTTAGCAGATGTTATTGGTCACATACACATGGTTAGCAGATGTTAATGGTCACATACACATGGTTAGCAGATGTTATTGATCACATACACATGGTTAGCAGATGTTATTGATCACATACACATGGTTAGCAGATGTTAATGATCACATACACATGGTTAGCAGATGTTAATGGTCACATACACATGGTTAGCAGATGTTAAGTGTCACATACACATGGTTAGCAGATGTTAATGGTCACATACACATGGTTAGCAGATGTTAATGATCACATACACATGGTTAGCAGATGTTATTAGTCACATACACATGGTTAGCAGATGTTAATGATCACATACACATGGTTAGTAGATGTTATTGGTCACAAACACATGGTTAGCAGATGTTATTAGTCACATACACATGGTTAGCAGATGTTAATGATCACATACACATGGTTAGCAGATGTTAATGGTCACATACACATGGTTAGCAAATGTTATTTGTCACATACACATGGTTAGCAGATGTTAATATGAGTGTAGCGAAATGCTTGAGCTTCTAGTTCCGACAGTGCAGTAATATCTAACAAGTCATCTAACAATTTCACAACAACTACCTAATACACACAAATCTAAAGGGGTGAATGAGAATATGGGCATGTAAATATATGGATGAGCGATGGCCGAGCGGCATAGGCAAGATGCAGTAGATGGTATAAAACACAGTATATACATGCAGTTGCTTGCGAAAGTATTCACCACCCTTGACATTTTTCCTATATTGTTGCCTTACAACCTGGAATTAAAATTTATTTTTGGGGGGTTTGTATCATTTGATTTACACAACATGCACTTTGAAGATGCAAAATATATTTTTTTGTGAAACAAACAGGAAATAAGAAAAAAAAACAGAAAACTTGAGCGTGCATAACTATTCACCCCCCCAAAGTCAATACATTGTAGAGCCACCTTTTGCAGCAATTACAGCTGCAAGTCTCTTGGGGTATGTCTCTATAAGCTTGGCACATCTAGCCACTGGGATTTTTGCCCATTCTTCAAGGCAAAACTGCTCCAGCTCCTTCAAGTTGGATGGGTTCCGCTGGTGTACAACAATCTTTAAGTCATACCACAGACTCTCAATTGGATTGAAGTCTGGGCTTTGACTAGGCCATTCCAAGACATTTAAATGTTTCCCCTTAAACCACTCAAATGTTGCTTTAGCAGTATGCTTAGGGTCATTGTCCTGCTGGAAGGTGAATCTCCGTCCCAGTCTCAAATCTCTAGAAGACTGAAGAAGGTTTCCCTCAAGAATTTCCCTGTATTTAGCGCCATCCATCATTCCTTCAATTCTGACCAGCTTCCCAGTCCCTGTCGATGAAAAACACCCGCACAGCATGATGCTACCACCATCCTGCTTCACTGTGGGGATGGTGTTCACGGGGTGATGAGAGGTATTGGGTTTGCGCCAGACATAGCGTTTTCCTTAATGGCCAAAAAGCTCAATTTTAGTCTCATCTGACCAGAGTACCTTCTTCCATATGTTTGGGGAGTCTCCCACATTCCTTTTGGCGACACCAAACGTGTTTGCTTATTTATTTCTTTAAGCAATGGCTTTTTTGGCCACTCTTCCGTAGAGCTTTGCAGCTCCTTCAGGGTTATCTTTGGTCTCTTTGTTGCCTCTCTGATTATTGCCCTCCTTGCCTGGTCCGTGAGCTTTGGTGGTTGGCCTTCTCTTGGCAGGTTTGTTGTGGTGCCATATTCTTTCCATTTTTTAATAATGGATTTAATGGTGCTCCATGGGATGTTCAAAGTTCCGGATATTTTTTTTATAACCAAACCCTGATCTGTACTTTTCAAAAACGTTGTCCCTGACGTGTTTGGAGAGCTCCTTGGTCTTCATGGTGCCGCTTGCTTGGTGGTGCCCCTTGCGTAGTGGTGTTGCAGGCTCTGGGACCTTTCAGAACAGGTGTATATATACTGAGATCATGTGACAGATCATGTGACACTTAGATTGCAGGTGGACTTTATTTAACAAATTATGTGACTTCTGAAGGTAATTGGTTGCACCAGATCTTATTTAGGGGCTTCATAGCAAAGAGGGTGAATACATATGCTAGCACAACTTTTCCATTTGTAATTGATTTTTTTTTTTTTTTACACGTAATTTTTTCAATTTCACTTCACCAATTTGGACTATTTTGTGTATGTCCATTACATGAAATCCAAATAAAAATCTATTTAAATTACAGGTTGTAATGCAACAAAATAGGAAAAACTCCAAGGGGGATGAATACTTTTGCAAGGCACTGTATGATATGAGTAATGTAGGATGTGTAAACATTATTAAAGTGGCATTATTAAAGTGGCATTATTTAATGTGGCAGTGTTTAAAGTGACTAGTGATCCATGTATTAAAGTGATTGGGTCTCAATGTAGGTGGCAGCAGTTAGTGGTGGCTGTTTAGCAGTCTTGATGGCCTTGAGATAGAAGCAGTTTTTCAGTCTCTCGGTCCCAGCTTTGATGCACTGACGAGATGGTCTCCACTCTTAACAATAGTAGTTGTTGTTCCAAAGGTGAGAAGGCAGGTGGTCTGCTTATCATTCTGCTCATCGCTGTACTCCCGAATGGACAGATTCTGACAGGAGTGGACCCTCTCGCCTCTTTCTCTCTGCTAGCGTTGACAGATACAGTTTGAGTGACATCGAGAAATGTAGTTTTTCCCAACTCCCGCCCACTGGATGAGATCTGTGGAGGTTGGTTGGCGAATAACAGAAAGTGCTGTGAGGTGACAGGAGGTGACAGGATGAGAGGAGGGTGATGCCGTTTGGGATGGGGAAATCTTAACAAGTCTCTAGAGTCTCTCGAGTCCTACAGCTCAAGTCCAACACGGGGGTGTTTTTAATTTTGCCAAGTCAAAATGTGCGACTGGAGTAGTACTCGAGTCCACCTCTCTGAATACTGTAGTATTTATCAACCATAGTATACTGTAGTATTTAACCATAGTATACTGTAGTATTTAACCATAGTATACTGTAGTATTTAACCATAGTATACTGTTGTATTTAACCATAGTATACTGTTGTATTTAACCATAGTATACTGTAGTATTTAACCATAGTATACTGTAGTATTTAACCATAGTATACTGTTGTATTTAACCATAGTATACTGTAGTATTTAACCATAGAATACTGTAGTGTTTAACCATAGAATACTGTAGTATTTAACCATAGTATACTGTGGTATTTAACCATAGTATACTGTAGTATTTAACCAGAGTATACTGTAATGTTTAACCATAGAATACTGTAGTATTTAACCATAGTATACTGTTGTATTTAATCATAGTATACTGTAGTGTTTAACCATAGAATACTGTAGTATTTAACCGTAGTATACTGTAGTATTTAACCATAGTATACTGTAGTGTTTAACCATAGAATACTGTAGTATTTAACCGTAGTATACTGTTGTATTTAACCATAGTATACTGTAGTATTTAACCATAGTATACTGTAGTATTTAACCATAGTATACTGTATTGTTTAACCATAGAATACTGTAGTATTTAACCATAGTATACTGTAGTATTTAACCATAGTATACTGTAGTATTTATTCATGTTGGCTGATCTAATGCAACTTCCTGTCTGACTTTAGGCTATATAGAGATCATTTTGGTAATGTAGTGTATGTGGACAGCTGCTAGTTGAACATCTCATTCCAAAATCATGGACATTAATATAGAGTTGGTCCCCCCTTTGCTGTTATAACAGCCTCCACTCTTCTGGGAAGGCTTTCCACTAGATGTTGGAACATTGCTGCTATAACAGCCTCCACTCTTCTGGGAAGGCTTTCCACTAGATGTTGGAACATTGCTGCTATAACAGCCTCAACTCTTCTGGGAAGGCTTTCCACTAGATGATGGAACATTGCTGCTATAACAGCCTCCACTCTTCTGGGAAGGCTTTCCACTAGATGTTGGAACATTGCTGCTATAACAGCCTCCACTCTTCTGGGAAGGCTTTCCACTAGATGTTGGAACATTGCTCCATTCAGCCACAAGACCATTAGTGAGGTCGAGCACTGATGTTGGGCGATTAGGCCTCTCTGTAGTGGAGAGGCCAGTAGTAGTGGAGAGGCCAGTAGTAGAGTCCAGTAGTAGTGGAGAGGCCAGTAGTAGTGGAGAGTCCAGTAGTAGAGTCCAGTAGTAGTGGAGAGGCCAGTAGTAGTGGAGAGTCCAGTAGTAGAGTCCAGTAGTAGTGGAGAGGCCAGTAGTAGTGGAGAGGCCAGTAGTAGTGGAGAGGCCAGTAGTAGAGTCCAGTAGTAGTGGAGAGGCCAGTAGTAGTGGAGAGTCCAGTAGTAGTGGAGAGGCCAGTAGTAGAGTCCAGTAGTAGTGGAGAGGCCAGTAGTAGAGTCCAGTAGTAGTGGAGAGGCCAGTAGTAGAGTCCAGTAGTAGTGGAGAGGCCAGTATTAGAGTCCAGTAGTAGTGGCGAGGCCAGTAGTAGTGGAGAGGCCAGTAGTAGAGTCCAGTAGTAGTGGAGAGTCCAGTAGTAGTGGAGAGGCCAGTAGTAGTGGAGAGGCCAGTAGTAGTGGAGAGGCCAGTAGTAGTGGAGAGTCCAGTAGTAGTGGAGAGGCCAGTAGTAGTGGAGAGGTCAGTATTATTGGAGAGGCCAGCATTATTGGAGAGGCCAGTAGTAGTGGAGAGGCCAGTAGTAGTGGAGAGGCCAGTAGTAGTGTAGAGGCCAGTATTATTGGAGAGGCCAGTATTATTGGAGAGGCCAGTATTATTGGAGAGTCCAGTAGTAGTGGAGAGGCCAGTAGTAGTGGAGAGGCCAGTAGTAGTGGAGAGGCCAGCAGTAGTAGTGGAGAGGCCAGCAGTAGTAGTGGAGAGGCCAGCAGTAGTAGTGGAGAGGCCAGCAGTAGTAGTGGAGAGGCCCGCAGTAGTAGAGGAGAGGCCCGCAGTAGTAGTGGAGAGGCCAGCAGTAGTAGTGGAGAGGCCAGCAGTAGTAGAGGAGAGGCCAGCAGTAGTAGTGGAGAGGCCAGCAGTAGTAGAGGAGAGGAGGCCAGCAGTAGTAGAGGAGAGGCCACCAGCAGTAGTAGAGGAGAGGCCAGCAGTAGTGGAGGAGAGGCCACCAGCAGTGGAGGAGAGGTCAGCAGTAGTGGAGGAGAGGTCAGCAGTAGTGGAGGAGAGGTCAGCAGTAGTGGAGGAGAGGTCAGCAGTAGTAGTGGAGAGGTCAGCAGTAGTAGTGGAGAGGTCAGCAGTAGTAGTGGAGAGGCCAGCAGTAGTAGTGGAGAGGCCAGCAGTAGTAGAGGAGAGGCCAGCAGTAGTAGTAGAGGAGGGGCCAGCAGTGGTAGTGGAGAGGCCAGCAGTGGTAGTGGAGAGGCCAGCAGTAGTAGAGGAGAGGCCAGCAGTAGTAGTGGAGAGGCCAGCAGTAGTGGAGGAGAGGCCAGCAGTAGTGGAGGAGAGGCCAGCAGTAGTAGTGGAGAGGCCAGCAGTAGTGGAGGAGAGGCCAGCAGTAGTAGTGGATAGGCCAGCAGTAGTAGTGGAGAGGCCAGCAGTAGTAGAGGAGAGGCCACCAGCAGTAGTAGAGGAGAGGCCAGCAGTAGTGGAGGAGAGGCCACCAGCAGTGGAGGAGAGGCCAGCAGTAGTGGAGGAGAGGTCAGCAGTAGTGGAGGAGAGGTCAGCAGTAGTAGTGGAGAGGTCAGCAGTAGTAGTGGAGAGGCCAGCAGTAGTAGTGGAGAGGCCAGCAGTAGTAGTGGAGAGGCCAGCAGTAGTAGAGGAGAGGAAAGCAGTAGCAGTAGAGGAGGGGCCAGCAGTGGTAGTGGAGAGGCCAGCAGTAGTAGAGGAGAGGCCAGCAGTAGTGGAGGAGAGGCCAGCAGTTGTGGAGGAGAGGCCAGCAGTTGTGGAGGAGAGGCCAGCAGTTGTGGAGGAGAGGCCAGCAGTTGTGGAGGAGAGGCCAGCAGTTGTGGAGGAGAGGCCAGCAGTAGTAGTGGAGAGGCCAGCAGTAGTAGTGGAGAGGCCAGCAGTAGTAGTGGAGAGGCCAGCAGTAGTAGAGGAGAGGCCAGCAGTAGTGGAGGAGAGGCCAGCAGTAGTGGAGGAGAGGCCAGTAGTAGTGGAGAGGCCAGTAGTAGTGGAGAGTCCAGTAGTAGTGGAGAGTCCAGTAGTAGTGGAGAGGCCAGTAGTAGTGGAGAGGTCAGTATTATTGGAGAGGCCAGCATTAGTGGAGAGGCCAGTAGTAGTGGAGAGGCCAGTAGTAGTGTCCAGTAGTAGTGGAGAGGCCAGTATTATTGGAGAGGCCAGTATTATTGGAGAGGCCAGTATTATTGGAGAGGCCAGTATTATTGGAGAGTCCAGTAGTAGTGGAGAGGCCAGTAGTAGTGGAGAGTCCAGTAGTAGTGGAGAGGCCAGTAGTAGTGGAGAGGCCAGCAGTAGTAGTGGAGAGGCCAGCAGTAGTAGTGGAGAGGCCAGCAGTTGTAGTGGAGAGGCCAGCAGTAGTAGAGGAGAGGCCAGCAGTAGTAGTGGAGAGGCCAGCAGTAGTAGAGGAGAGGCCAGCAGTAGTAGAGGAGAGGCCAGCAGTAGTAGAGGAGAGGCCAGCAGTAGTAGAGGAGAGGCCAGCAGTAGTAGAGGAGAAGCCAGCAGTAGTAGTGGAGAGGCCAGCAGTAGTAGAGGAGAGGAGGCCAGCAGTAGTAGAGGAGAGGCCAGCAGTAGTAGTGGAGAAGCCAGCAGTAGTAGAGGAGAGGCCAGCAGTAGTAGTGGAGAGGCCAGCAGTAGTAGAGGAGAGGAGGCCAGCAGTAGTAGAGGAGAGGAGGCCAGCAGTAGTAGAGGAGAGGAGGCCAGCAGTAGTAGAGGAGAGGAGGCCAGCAGTAGTAGAGGAGAGGAGGCCAGCAGTAGTAGAGGAGAGGAGGCCAGCAGTAGTAGAGGAGAGGCAAGCAGTAGTGGAGGAGAGGCCAGCAGTAGTGGAGGAGAGGTCAGCAGTAGTAGTGGAGAGGCCAGCAGTAGTAGTGGAGAGGCCAGCAGTAGTAGAGGAGAGGCCACTAGTAGCAGTAGAGGAGGGGACAGCAGTGGTAGTGGAGAGGCCAGCAGTAGTAGAGGAGAGGCCAGCAGTAGTAGAGGAGAGGCCAGCAGTAGTAGTGGAGAGGCCACCAGCAGTGGAGGAGAGAACAGCAGTAGTGGAGGAGAGGCCAGCAGTAGTAGTGGAGAGGCCAGCAGTAGTAGTGGAGAGGCCAGCAGTAGTAGTGGAGAGGCCAGCAGTAGTAGTGGAGAGGCCAGCAGTAGTAGTGGAGAGGCCACCAGCAGTAGTAGAGGAGAGGCCACCAGCAGTAGTAGAGGAGAGGCCAGCAGTAGTAGAGGAGAGGCCAGCAGTAGTGGAGGAGAGGCCACCAGCAGTGGAGGAGAGGTCAGCAGTAGTGGAGGAGAGGTCAGCAGTAGTGGAGGAGAGGTCAGCAGTAGTAGTGGAGAGGCCAGCAGTAGTAGTGGAGAGGCCAGCAGTAGTAGAGGAGAGGCCAGCAGTAGTAGAGGAGAGGACAGCAGTAGCAGTAGAGGAGGGGCCAGCAGTGGTAGTGGAGAGGCCAGCAGTAGTAGAGGAGAGGCCAGCAGTAGTAGAGGAGATGCCAGCAGTAGTGGAGGAGAGGCCAGCAGTAGTAGAGGAGAGGCCAGCAGTAGTAGAGGAGATGCCAGCAGTAGTGGAGGAGAGGCCAGCAGTTGTGGAGGAGAGGCCAGCAGTTGTGGAGGAGAGGCCAGCAGTAGTAGTGGAGAGGCCAGCAGTAGTAGAGGAGAGGCCAGCAGTAGTAGTGGAGAGGCCAGCAGTAGTGGAGGAGAGGCCAGCAGTAGTGGAGGAGAGGCCAGCAGTAGTGGAGGAGAGGCCAGCAGTAGTAGTGGAGAGGCCAGCAGTAGTAGTGGAGAGGCCAGCAGTAGTAGTGGAGAGGCCAGCAGTAGTAGTGGAGAGGCCAGCAGTAGTAGAGGAGAGGCCAGCAGTAGTAGAGGAGAGGCCAGCAGTAGTAGAGGAGAGGCCAGCAGTAGTAGAGGAGAGGCCAGCAGTAGTGGAGGAGAGGCCAGCAGTAGTAGTGGAGAGGCCAGCAGTAGTTGTGGAGAGGCCAGCAGTAGTAGAGGAGAGGGCAGCAGTAGTAGAGGAGAGGGCAGCAGTAGTAGAGGAGAGGGCAGCAGTAGTAGTGGAGAGGCCAGCAGTAGTAGAGGAGAGGCCAGCAGTAGTAGAGGAGAGGCCAGCAGTAGTAGAGGAGAGGCCAGCAGTAGTAGAGGAGAGGCCAGAAGTAGTAGAGGAGAGGCCAGCAGTAGTAGTGGAGAGGCCAGCAGTAGTAGAGGAGAGGCCAGCAGTAGCAGTAGAGGAGGGGCCAGCAGTGGTAGTGGAGAGGCCAGCAGTAGTAGAGGAGAGGCCAGCAGTAGTAGAGGAGAGGCCAGCAGTAGTAGAGGAGAGGCCAGCAGTAGTAGAGTAGAGGGCAGCAGTAGTAGAGGAGAGGGCAGCAGTAGTAGTGGAGAGGCCAGCAGTAGTAGAGGAGAGGCCAGCAGTAGTAGAGGAGAGGCCAGCAGTAGTAGAGGAGAGGCCAGCAGTAGTAGAGGAGAGGCCAGCAGTAGTGGAGGAGAGGCCAGCAGTAGTGGAGGAGAGGCCAGCAGTAGTAGTGGAGAGGCCAGCAGTAGTAGTGGAGAGGCCAGCAGTAGTAGTGGAGAGGCCAGCAGTAGTAGTGGAGAGGCCAGCAGTAGTAGAGGAGAGGCCAGCAGTAGTAGAGGAGAGGCCAGCAGTAGTAGAGGAGAGGCCAGCAGTAGTAGAGGAGAGGCCAGCAGTAGTGGAGGAGAGGCCAGCAGTAGTAGTGGAGAGGCCAGCAGTAGTTGTGGAGAGGCCAGCAGTAGTAGAGGAGAGGGCAGCAGTAGTAGAGGAGAGGGCAGCAGTAGTAGAGGAGAGGCCAGCAGTAGTAGTGGAGAGGCCAGCAGTAGTAGTGGAGAGGCCAGCAGTAGTAGAGGAGAGGCCAGCAGTAGTAGAGGAGAGGCCAGCAGTAGTAGAGGAGAGGCCAGCAGTAGTAGAGGAGAGGCCAGCAGTAGTAGAGGAGAGGCCAGCAGTAGTAGAGGAGAGGGCAGCAGTAGTAGAGGAGAGGCCAGCAGTAGTAGTGGAGAGGCCAGCAGTAGTAGAGGAGAGGCCAGCAGTAGTAGAGGAGAGGCCAGCAGTAGTAGAGGAGAGGCCAGCAGTAGTAGAGGAGAGGCCAGCAGTAGTAGAGGAGAGGCCAGCAGTAGTAGAGGAGAGGCCAGCAGTAGTAGAGGAGAGGCCAGCAGTAGTAGAGGAGAGGCCAGAAGTAGTAGAGGAGAGGCCAGCAGTAGTAGAGGAGAGGCCAGCAGTAGTAGTGGAGAGGCCAGCAGTAGTTGTGGAGAGGCCAGCAGTAGTAGAGGAGAGGGCAGCAGTAGTAGAGGAGAGGGCAGCAGTAGTAGAGGAGAGGGCAGCAGTAGTAGAGGAGAGGCCAGCAGTAGTAGAGGAGAGGCCAGCAGTAGTAGAGGAGAGGCCAGCAGTAGTAGAGGAGAGGCCAGAAGTAGTAGAGGAGAGGCCAGAAGTAGTAGAGGAGAGGCCAGCAGTAGTAGAGGAGAGGGCAGCAGTAGTAGTGGAGAGGCCAGCAGTAGTAGAGGAGAGGCCAGCAGTAGTAGAGGAGAGGCCAGCAGTAGTAGAGGAGAGGCCAGCAGTAGTAGAGGAGAGGCCAGCAGTAGTAGAGGAGAGGCCAGCAGTAGTAGAGGAGAGGCCAGCAGTAGTAGAGGAGAGGCCAGCAGTAGTAGAGGAGAGGCCAGCAGTAGTAGAGGAGAGGCCAGCAGTAGTAGAGGAGAGGCCAGCAGTAGTGGATTGTTTCTCGTCTATGACCCAGATATGTGTGCTGTTGTTTCAGCCGAGCGTTTTGGTAAGAAGCTGGAGGAGCTGTGTAGAGAGAGGAGTTCACTGAGGCTGGGTCTCCCCTCCAGACAGCCCAGCGTGGCTCTGTTCCTCCAGAGACTCAGAGAGGCAGTACACAGCGCCCTCGCCAGGATGGAGGACCACAGGTTAGTACCATTACTACAACACAACACACCACAACACACCACACCACACTACAACACAACACACTACAACACAACACACTACAACACAACACACTACAACACAACACACCACAACACAACACACTACAACACAACACAACACAACACAACACAACACAACACAACACAACACAACACAACACACTACAACACACCACAACACAACACACTACAACACAACACAACACAACACAACACAACACACTACAACACACTACAACACAACACAACACAACACACTACAACACAACACAACACACTACAACACAACACACTACAACACAACACACTACAACACACTACAACACAACACAACACACTACAACACACTACAACACAACACACCACAACACAACACAACACACTACAACACAACACACTACAACACACTACAACACAACACACCACAACACAACACACCACAACACACTACAACACAACACACTACAACACAACACACTACAACACACTACAACACAACACACCACAACACACTACAACACACTACAACACAACACAACACACTACAACACACCACAACACACCACACTACAACACACCACACTACAACACACCACAACACACCACACTACAACACACTACAACACACCACAACACACTACAACACAACACAACACAACACACTACAACACAACACACTACAACACACTACAACACAACACACCACAACACAACACACCACAACACAACACAACACACTACAACACAACACAACACACTACAACACACCACAACACACCACACTACAACACACCACACTACAACACACCACAACACACCACACTACAACACAACACACTACAACACAACACACTACAACACAACACACTACAACACACTACAACACAACACACTACAACACAACACACTACAACACACTACAACACAACACACTACAACACAACACACTACAACACACTACAACACAACACACTACAACACACTACAACACAACACACTACAACACAACACACTACAACACAACACACTACAACACACCACAACACACTACAACACAACACAACACAACACACCACAACACACTACAACACAACACAACACAACACACTACAACACACTACAACACACTACAACACACTACAACACAACACACTACAACACAACACAACACACTACAACACACTACAACACAACACAACACAACACACTACAACACACCACACTACAACACAACACACTACAACACAACACACTACAACACAACACAACACACTACAACACACTACAACACAACACAACACACTACAACACAACACAACACACTACAACACAACACAACACACTACAACACAACACAACACACTACAACACACTACAACAACACACTACAACACACTACAACACAACACACTACAACACAACACAACACACTACAACACACCACAACACACTACAACACAACACACTACAACACACTACAACACAACACAACACACTACAACACAACACACCACAACACACTACAACACAACACACTACAACACACTACAACACAACACACTACAACACAACACAACACAACACACTACAACACAACACAACACACTACAACACACTACAACACACTACAACACAACACACTACAACACAACACAACACAACACACCACACTACAACACAACACACTACAACACACTACACTACAACACAACACAACACACTACAACACACTACAACACAACACACTACAACACAACACAACACACTACAACACACTACAACACACTACAACACACCACACTACAACACAACACAACACAACACACCACACTACAACACAACACACTACAACACACTACAACACAACACACTACAACACAACACACTACAACACAACACTACAACACAACACAACACACTACAACACACTACAACACACTACAACACAACACTACAACACAACACACTACAACACAACACACTACAACACAACACTACAACACAACACAACACACTACAACACACTACAACACACTACAACACAACACACTACAACACAACACACTACAACACAACACACTACAACACACTACAACACACTACAACACACTACAACACACCACAACACAACACAACACACTACAACACACTACAACACAACACACTACAACACAACACACTACAACACACTACAACACACCACAACACACTACAACACAACACACTACAACACAACACACTACAACACACTACAACACAACACAACACACTACAACACAACACAACACAACACAACACACTACAACACACTACAACACACTACAACACACTACAACACAACACAACACACTACACTACAACACACTACAACACAACACACTACAACACACTACAACACAACACTACAACACACTACAACACACTACAACACAACACAACACACTACAACACACTACAACACAACACAACACACTACAACACACTACAACACAACACACTACAACACAACACACTACAACACACCACAACACAACACACTACAACACACTACAACACAACACACTACAACACAACACACTACAACACACTACAACACAACACAACACACTACAACACACTACAACACAACACACTACAACACAACACACTACAACACACCACAACACAACACACTACAACACACTACAACACAACACACTACAACACACTACAACACTCAGGATGATAGTTTAACTGGGTTACAGACCCTCAGGATGATAGTTTAACTGAATAACACAGACCCCCAGGATGATAGTTTACCTGAATAACACAGACCCACAGGATGATCGTTTACCTGGCTAACACAGACCCTCAGGATGATAGTTTAACTGAATAACACAGACCCCCAGGATGATAGTTTAACTGGGTAACACAGACCCTCAGGATGATCGTTTACCTGGGTAACACAGACCCTCAGGATGATAGTTTAACTGGGTAACACAGACCCTCAGGATGATAGTTTAACTGGGTTACAGACCCTCAGGATGATCGTTTAACTGGGTAACACAGACCCTCAGGATGATAGTTTAACTGGGTAACACAGACCCTCAGGATGATAGTTTACCTGAATAACACAGACCCACAGGATGATAGTTTAACTGGGTAACACAGACCCTCAGGATGATCGTTTACCTGGGTAACACAGACCCTCAGGATGATAGTTTAACTGGGTAACACAGACCCTCAGGATGATAGTTTAACTGGGTTACAGACCCTCAGGATGATCGTTTAACTGGGTAACACAGACCCTCAGGATGATAGTTTAACTGGGTAACACAGACCCTCAGGATGATAGTTTACCTGAATAACACAGACCATCAGGATGATAGTTTAACTGGGTAACACAGACCATCAGGATGATAGTTTAACTGAGTAACACAAACCCTCAGGATGATCGTTTAACTGGGTAACACAGACCCTCAGGATGATAGTTTACCTGGGTAACACAGACCCTCAGGATGATAGTTTAACTGAATAACACAGACCCTCAGGATGATAGTTTAACTGGGTAACACAGACCATCAGGATGATCGTTTAACTGAGTAACACAAACCCTCAGGATGATCGTTTACCTGAATAACAGACCCTCAGGATGATAGTTTACCTGAATAACACAGACCCTCAGGATGATAGTTTAACTGAATAACACAGACCCTCAGGATGATAGTTTACCTGAATAACACAGACCATCAGGATGATAGTTTAACTGGGTAACACAGACCCTCAGGATGATAGTTTACCTGAATAACACAGACCCTCAGGATGATAGTTTACCTGAATAACACAGACCCTCAGGATGATAGTTTAACTGAATAACACAGACCCTCAGGATGATAGTTCAACTGAATAACACAGACCCACAGGATGATAGTTTAACTGGGTAACACAGACCCTCAGGATGATCGTTTAACTGAGTAACACAAACCCTCAGGATGATAGTTCAACTGAATAACACAGACCCACAGGATGATAGTTTAACTGAATAACACAGACCCTCAGGATGATAGTTTAACTGGGTAACACAGACCATCAGGATGATCGTTTAACTGAGTAACACAAACCCTCAGGATGATCGTTTACCTGAATAACAGACCCTCAGGATGATAGTTTACCTGAATAACACAGACCCTCAGGATGATAGTTTAACTGAATAACACAGACCCTCAGGATGATAGTTTACCTGAATAACACAGACCATCAGGATGATAGTTTAACTGGGTAACACAGACCCTCAGGATGATAGTTTACCTGAATAACACAGACCCTCAGGATGATAGTTTACCTGAATAACACAGACCCTCAGGATGATAGTTTACCTGAATAACACAGACCCTCAGGATGATAGTTTACCTGAATAACACAGACCCTCAGGATGATAGTTTAACTGAATAACACAGACCCTCAGGATGATAGTTTAACTGGGTAACACAGACCCTCAGGATGATAGTTTACCTGAATAACACAGACCCTCAGGATGATAGTTTAACTGAATAACACAGACCCTCAGGATGATAGTTTAACTGGGTAACACAGACCCTCAGGATGATAGTTCAACTGAATAACACAGACCCACAGGATGATAGTTTAACTGGGTTACAGACCCTCAGGATGATAGTTTAACTGGGTTACAGACCCTCAGGATGATAGTTTACCTGAATAACACAGACCCTCAGGATGATAGTTTACCTGAATAACACAGACCCTCAGGATGATAGTTTAACTGGGTTACAGACCCTCAGGATGATAGTTTAACTGGGTTACAGACCCTCAGGATGATAGTTTACCTGAATAACACAGACCCTCAGGATGATAGTTTAACTGAATAACACAGACCCTCAGGATGATAGTTTAACTGGGTTACAGACCCTCAGGATGATAGTTTAACTGGGTTACAGACCCTCAGGATGATAGTTTAACTGGGTTACAGACCCTCAGGATGATAGTTTAACTGGGTTACAGACCCTCAGGATGATAGTTTACCTGAATAACACAGACCCTCAGGATGATAGTTTAACTGGGTTACAGACCCTCAGGATGATAGTTTAACTGGGTTACAGACCCTCAGGATGATAGTTTAACTGGGTTACAGACCCTCAGGATGATAGTTTAACTGGGTTACAGACCCTCAGGATGATAGTTTAACTGGGTTACAGACCCACAGGATGATAGTTTAACTGGGTTACAGACCCACAGGATGATAGTTTAACTGGGTTACAGACCCTCAGGATGATAGTTTACCTGAATAACACAGACCCTCAGGATGATAGTTTAACTGGGTTACAGACCCTCAGGATGATAGTTTACCTGAATAACACAGACCCTCAGGATGATAGTTTAACTGGGTTACAGACCCTCAGGATGATAGTTTAACTGGGTTACAGACCCACAGGATGATAGTTTACCTGAATAACACAGACCCTCAGGATGATAGTTTAACTGGGTTACAGACCCTCAGGATGATAGTTTAACTGGGTTACAGACCCTCAGGATGATAGTTTAACTGGGTTACAGACCCTCAGGATGATAGTTTAACTGGGTTACAGACCCTCAGGATGATAGTTTAACTGGGTTACAGACCCTCAGGATGATAGTTTAACTGGGTTACAGACCCTCAGGATGATAGTTTAACTGGGTTACAGACCCTCAGGATGATAGTTTAACTGGGTTACAGACCCTCAGGATGATAGTTTAACTGGGTTACAGACCCTCAGGATGATAGTTTAACTGGGTTACAGACCCTCAGGATGATAGTTTACCTGGGTTACAGACCCTCAGGATGATAGTTTAACTGGGTTACAGACCCTCAGGATGATAGTTTAACTGGGTTACAGACCCTCAGGATGATAGTTTAACTGGGTTACAGACCCTCAGGATGATAGTTTAACTGGGTTACAGACCCTCAGGATGATAGTTTACCTGGGTTACAGACCCTCAGGATGATAGTTTAACTGGGTTACAGAACAGCGCTGCCAGGATCCTAACATAACTGTTATTGTCTTTTATTCTTTCTGGTTTTGACGTGTTAAAGGGAAGAGGTGGAGAGTGATGGAGGGGAAGTGGCTGAAACCGTCCAGGGTCCACTGCAAAGGAGAGAGTGTTTGCTGCAGGAGAAACGCATAGTGGAGGTGAGTAGATTTAGTTAGGTAGCGATTACTGAAAATAACAAGGCCTTTTGGACACCTTTGGAGTGTTTGAATTCAATCACATCGATTTGTGCCCCCAATACATTCCCATTGTGTACACTCAACAATTATACAGTTAAGAGCATTCTACAATGAAGTAGTTAGATAGGCCTGCAGCAGAAATACTACAGGAAATACCCAGTTGTGCCCATGAAGAATGTCCCATGCCCTGTAAATAGATCCTGTTATACACTGGTTGAATGAAGAATGTCCCATTTCCTGTAAATATATCCTGTTATACACTGGTTTAATGAAGAATGTCCCATGCCCTGTAAATATATCCTGTCATACACTGGTTGAATGAAGAATGTCCCATGCCCTGTAAATATATCCTGTTATACACTGGTTGAATGAAGAATGTCCCATTTCCTGTAAATAGATCCTGTTATACACTGGTTGAATGAAGAATGTCCCATGCCCTGTAAATGGATCCTGTCATACACTGGTTGAATGAAGAATGTCCCATGCCCTGTAAATATATCCTGTTATACACTGGTTTAATGAAGAATGTCCCATGCCCTGTAAATAGATCCTGTTATACACTGGTTTAATGAAGAATGTCCCATGCCCTGTAAATAGATCCTGTTATACACTGGTTTAATGAAGAATGTCCCATGCCCTGTAAATGGATCCTGTTATACACTGGTTGAATGAAGAATGTCCCATTTCCTGTAAATATATCCTGTTATACACTGGTTGAATGAAGAATGTCCCATGCCCTGTAAATATATCCTGTTATACACTGGTTGAATGAAGAATGTCCCATGCCCTGTAAATAGATCCAGTTATACACTGGTTGAATGAAGAATGTCCCATTTCCTGTAAATATATCCTGTTATACACTGGTTGAATGAAGAATGTCCCATTTCCTGTAAATATATCCTGTTATACACTGGTTGAATGAAGAATGTCCCATGCCCTGTAAATAGATCCTGTTATACACTGGTTTAATGAAGAATGTCCCATGCCCTGTAAATAGATCCTGTTATACACTGGTTTAATGAAGAATGTCCCATGCCCTGTAAATGGATCAGGTCATAGACTGGTTGAATGAAGAATGTCCCATGCCCTGTAAATAGATCCTGTTATACACTGGTTTAATGAAGAATGTCCCATGCCCTGTAAATGGATCAGGTCATACACTGGTTGAATGAAGAATGTCCCATGCCCTGTAAATAGATCCTGTTATACACTGGTTGAATGAAGAATGTCCCATGCCCTGTAAATAGATCCAGTTATACACTGGTTGAATGAAGAATGTCCCATTTCCTGTAAATGGATCCTGTTATACACTGGTTGAATGAAGAATGTCCCATGCCCTGTAAATAGATCCTGTTATACACTGGTTTAATGAAGAATGTCCCATGCCCTGTAAATGGATCAGGTCATACACTGGTTGAATGAAGAATGTCCCATTTCCTGTAAATATATCCTGTTATACACTGGTTGAATGAAGAATGTCCCATGCCCTGTAAATAGATCCAGTTATACACTGGTTGAATGAAGAATGTCCCATGCCCTGTAAATAGATCCAGTTATACACTGGTTGAATGAAGAATGTCCCATGCCCTGTAAATAGATCCTATTATACACTAGTTGAATGAAGAATGTCTCATGCCCTGTAAATGGATCCAGTCATACACTGGTTGAATGAAGAATGTCCCATTTCCTGTAAATATATCCTGTCATACACTGGTTGAATGAAGAATGTCCCATGCCCTGTAAATGGATCCTATTATACACTGGTTGAATGAAGAATGTCCCATTTCCTGTAAATGGATCCAGTCATACACTGGTTGAATGAAGAATGTCCCATTTCCTGTAAATATATCCTGTTATACACTGGTTGAATGAAGAATGTCCCATTTCCTGTAAATGGATCCAGTCATACACTGGTTGAATGAAGAATGTCCCATTTCCTGTAAATATATCCTGTTATACACTGGTTGAATGAAGAATGTCCCATGCCCTGTAAATAGATCCTGTTATACACTGGTTGAATGAAGAATGTCCCATTTCCTGTAAAATGTTGAATTGAGATCCAGTAGAAGTGCTGATCTAAGATCAGGTCTCCTGTCTGTATAATCATATTTATTATTATCTAGAAGTCAGAACTGATCCTAGATCAGCACTCCTGCTGTGAGACTACTCTTTACGAACGCTCTCTGCCTTCGGGCCTACCCCCAGGCGGAGATGGCAGAGTTGCAGTGGAGACTAGGAGAGCTGCAGTCTCGGAGTTGCAGCCTGGAGCACCAGATCCAGCAGGAAGAGGAGGATCTACAGACAGAGGAGGTTGAAGGACCCGCCCTGCGCAGCTGTAGCCACACCCAGCTCAGAGACATGGGCAATGCCCTCAACGTCCTGGTGACATCACAGAGCAGGACCAGGATCACTGTCTGTCCCCCTGAAGCCATATTCAGGTCAGTACTAATCCTAATCCTAACTTCTCCAGGATCACTGTCTGTCCCCCTGAAGCCATACTCAGGTCAGTACTAATCCTAATCCTAATTTCTCCAGGATCACTGTCTGTCCCCCTGAAGCCATATTCAGGTCAGTACTAATCCTAATCCTAACTTCTCCAGGATCACTGTCTGTCCCCCTGAAGCCATACTCAGGTCAGTACTAATCCTAATCCTAATTTCTCCAGGATCACTGTCTGTCCCCCTGAAGCCATACTCAGGTCAGTACTAATCCTAATCCTAATTTCTCCAGGATCACTGTCTGTCCCCCTGAAGCCATACTCAGGTCAGTACTAATCCTAATCCTAATTTCTCCAGGATCACTGTCTGTCCCCCTGAAGCCATATTCAGATCAGTACTAATCCTAATCGTAACTTCTCCAGGATCAATGTCTCTCCCCCTGAAGCCATATTCAGATCAGTACTAATCCTAATCATAACTTCGCCAGGATCACTGTCTGTCCCCCTGAAGCCATATTCAGGTCAGTACTAATCCTAATCCTAACTTCTCCAGGATCACTGTCTGTCCCCCTGAAGCCATATTCAGATCAGTACTAATCCTAATCCTAACTTCTCCAGGATCACTGTCTGTCCCCCTGAAGCCATATTCAGATCAGTACTAATCCTAATCGTAACTTCTCCAGGATCACTGTCTCTCCCCCTGAAGCCATATTCAGATCAGTACTAATCCTAATCGTAACTTCTCCAGGATCAATGTCTCTCCCCCTGAAGCCATATTCAGATCAGTACTAATCCTAATCATAACTTCGCCAGGATCACTGTCTGTCCCCCTGAAGCCATATTCAGGTCAGTACTAATCCTAATCCTAACTTCTCCAGGATCACTGTCTCTCCACATGTGGGGTCCCCTGAGAAAACCTGTACTAATCTTATCAAACCAAGTTAGGAATTTAAAAAAATAAGAAGATATGTTTCAATATAAACATCTCCTCAGGACCCATCTTCCCTATAGGTCGACATTAAAATACAACCACTGTATGTTTCAATATAACATCTCCACAGGACCCATCTTCCCTATAGGTCGACATTAAAATACAACCACTGTATGTTTCAATATAACATCTCAACAGGACCCATCTTCCCTATAGGTCGACATTAAAATACAACCACTGTATGTTTCAATATAACATCTCCTCAGGACCCATCTTCCCTATAGGTCGACATTAAAATACAACCACTGTATGTTTCAATATAACATCTCAACAGGACCTATCTTCCCTATAGGTCGACATTAAAATACAACCACTGTATGTTTCAATATAACATCTCAACAGGACCTATCTTCCCTATAGGTCGACATTAAAATACCACTAGTCTTCCTCTTCCCTTGTAGGAACACTGAGTCTGTCCATAACATTCCTCCTGTCTTCCTCTTCCCTTGTAGGAACACTGAGTCTGTCCATAACATTCCTCCTGTCTTCTTCTTCCCTTGTAGGAACACTGAGTCTGTCCATAACATTCCTCCTGTCTTCTTCTTCCCTTGTAGGAACACTGAGTCTGTCCATAACATTCCTCCTGTCTTCCTCTTCCCTTGCAGGAACACTGAGTCTGTCCATAACATTCCTCCTGTCTTCCTCTTCCCTTGTAGGAACACTGAGTCTGTCCATAACATTCCTCCTGTCTTCCTCTTCCCTTGTAGGAACACTGAGTCTGTCCATAACATTCCTCCTGTCTTCCTCTTCCCTTGTAGGAACACTGAGTCTGTCCATAACATTCCTCCTGTCTTCTTCTTCCCTTGTAGGAACACTGAGTCTGTCCATAACATTCCTCCTGTCTTCCTCTTCCCTTGCAGGAACACTGAGTCTGTCCATAACATTCCTCCTGTCTTCCTCTTCCCTTGTAGGAACACTGAGTCTGTCCATAACATTCCTCCTGTCTTCCTCTTCCCTTGTAGGAACACTGAGTCTGTCCATAACATTCCTCCTGTCTTCCTCTTCCCTTGTAGGAACACTGAGTCTGTCCATAACATTCCTCCTGTCTTCTTCTTCCCTTGTAGGAACACTGAGTCTGTCCATAACATTCCTCCTGTCTTCTTCTTCCCTTGTAGGAACACTGAGTCTGTCCATAACATTCCTCCTGTCTTCCTCTTCCCTTGCAGGAACACTGAGTCTGTCCATAACATTCCTCCTGTCTTCCTCTTCCCTTGTAGGAACACTGAGTCTGTCCATAACATTCCTCCTGTCTTCCTCTTCCCTTGTAGGAACACTGAGTCTGTCCATAACATTCCTCCTGTCTTCCTCTTCCCTTGTAGGAACACTGAGTCTGTCCATAACATTCCTCCTGTCTTCTTCTTCCCTTGTAGGAACACTGAGTCTGTCCATAACATTCCTCCTGTCTTCCTCTTCCCTTGCAGGAACACTGAGTCTGTCCATAACATTCCTCCTGTCTTCCTCTTCCCTTGTAGGAACACTGAGTCTGTCCATAACATTCCTCCTGTCTTCCTCTTCCCTTGTAGGAACACTGAGTCTGTCCATAACATTCCTCCTGTCTTCCTCTTCCCTTGTAGGAACACTGAGTCTGTCCATAACATTCCTCCTGTCTTCTTCTTCCCTTGTAGGAACACTGAGTCTGTCCATAACATTCCTCCTGTCTTCTTCTTCCCTTGTAGGAACACTGAGTCTGTCCATAACATTCCTCCTGTCTTCCTCTTCCCTTGTAGGAACACTGAGTCTGTCCATAACATTCTTCCTGTCTTCCTCTTCCCTTGCAGGAACACTGAGTCTGTCCATAACATTCCTCCTGTCTTCCTCTTCCCTTGTAGGAACACTGAGTCTGTCCATAACATTCCTCCTGTCTTCCTCTTCCCTTGTAGGAACACTGAGTCTGTCCATAACATTCCTCCTGTCTTCCTCTTCCCTTGCAGGAACACTGAGTCTGTCCATAACATTCCTCCTGTCTTCTTTTTCCCTTGTAGGAACACTGAGTCTGTCCATAACATTCCTCCTGTCTTCTTCTTCCCTTGCAGGAACACTGAGTCTGTCCATAACATTCCTCCTGTCTTCTTCTTCCCTTGTAGGAACACTGAGTCTGTCCATAACATTCCTCCTGTCTTCTTTTTCCCTTGTAGGAACACTGAGTCTGTCCATAACATTCCTCCTGTCTTCCTCTTCCCTTGTAGGAACACTGAGTCTGTCCATAACATTCCTCCTGTCTTCCTCTTCCCTTGTAGGAACACTGAGTCTGTCCATAACATTCCTCCTGTCTTCCTCTTCCCTTGTAGGAACACTGAGTCTGTCCATAACATTCCTCCTGTCTTCTTCTTCCCTTGTAGGAACACTGAGTCTGTCCATAACATTCCTCCTGTCTTCCTCTTCCCTTGTAGGAACACTGAGTCTGTCCATAACATTCCTCCTGTCTTCTTCTTCCCTTGTAGGAACACTGAGTCTGTCCATAACATTCCTCCTGTCTCCCTCTTCCCTTGTAGGAACACTGAGTCTGTCCATAACATTCCTCCTGTCTCCCTCTTCCCTTGTAGGAACACTGAGTCTGTCCATAACATTCCTCCTGTCTTCCTCTTCCCTTGTAGGAACACTGAGTCTGTCCATAACATTCCTCCTGTCTTCTTCCCTTGTAGGGACACTGAGTCTGTCCATAACATTCCTCCTGTCTTCCTCTTCACTTGTAGGAACACTGAGTCTGTCCATAACATTCCTCCTGTCTTCTTCTTCCCTTGTAGGAACACTGAGTCTGTCCATAACATTCCTCCTGTCTCCCTCTTCCCTTGCAGGAACACTGAGTCTGTCCATAACATTCCTCCTGTCTCCCTCTTCCCTTGTAGGAACACTGAGTCTGTCCATAACATTCCTCCTGTCTTCCTCTTCCCTTGCAGGAACACTGAGTCTGTCCATAACATTCCTCCTGTCTTATTCTTCCCTTGCAGGAACACTGAGTCTGTCCATAACATTCCTCCTGTCTTCTTCTTCCCTTGCAGGAACACTGAGTCTGTCCATAACATTCCTCCTGTCTTCCTCTTCCCTTGTAGGAACACTGATTCTGTCCATAACATTCCTCCTGTCTTCCTCTTCCCTTGTAGGAACACTGAGTCTGTCCATAACATTCCTCCTGTCTTCCTCTTCCCTTGCAGGAACACTGAGTCTGTCCATAACATTCCTCCTGTCTTCCTCTTCCCTTGCAGGAACACTGAGTCTGTCCATAACATTCCTCCTGTCTTCTTCTTCCCTTGTAGGAACACTGAGTGTAACGGTAGTTCTCCTCCTCTTCAACCGAAGAGGAGGAGTAGTGATGGAACCAAGGCGCAGCGGGTTGTGAACACATAATTTATTCAAAGAAAACACGAAAACACGAACTCGACTATAAACTAACAAAACAACAAACGGTGTAGACAGACCTGGACGACGAACTCACATAAACACGAAGAACGCACGAACAGGGAAAATAGCCTACACATAAATGACGATGAACAAACAAACCGAACAGTCCCGTATGGTGCGACAAACACTGACACAGGAGACAACCACCCACAACGAACACAGTGAAACAACCTACCTAAATATGACTCTTAATTAGAGGAACGCCAAACACCTGCCTCTAATCAAGAGCCATACCAGGCAACCCTAAACCAACATAGAAACACACAACATAGAATGCCCACCCAAACTCACGTCCTGACCAACTAACACATACAACAAACTAACAGAAATAGGTCAGGAACGTGACATAACCCCCCCCATAAGGTGCGAACTCCGGGCGCACCAGCACAAAGTCTAGGGGAGGGTCTGGGTGGGCATCTGACCACGGTGGTGGCTCAGGCTCAGGGCGAGGTCCCCACCCCACCATAGTCAATCCCAGCTTCCATCTCCCCCTACAAATGACCACCCTCATACTACACCCACTTAATCCTTTGGGTAACATCAATACAAGGGGCAGCCCCGGGATAGAGGGATAGCTCAGGACAGAGGGATAGCTCAGGACAGAGGGATAGCTCAGGATAGAGAGGTAGCTCAGGATAGAGAGGTAGCTCAGGATTGAGGGGCAACTCCGGACTGAAAGGCAGCTCCGGACAGAGAGACAGCTCTGGACTGAGGGGCAGTTCTGGAGAAATAGCCGCTCTGGGCTGAGGGACAGCTCATGACTGGCTGACGGCTCTGGACGCTCATGGCTGGCTGACGGCTCTGGACGCTCATGGCTGGCTGACGGCTCTGGACGCTCATGGCTGGCTGACGGCTCTGGACGCTCATGGCTGGCTGACGGCTCTGGACGCTCATGGCTGGCTGACGGCTCTGGACGCTCATGGCTGGCTGACGGCTCTGGACGCTCATGGCTGGCTGACGGCTCTGGACGCTCATGGCTGGCTGACGGCTCTGGACGCTCATGGCTCACTGACGGCTCTGGCAGATCCTGTCTGGTTGGCGGCTCTGGCAGATCCTGTCTGGTTGGCGGCTCTGGCAGATCCTGTCTGGTTGGCGGCTCTGGCAGATCCTGTCTGGTTGGCGGCTCTGGCAGATCCTGTCTGGTTGGCGGCTCTGGCAGATCCTGACTGACGACTGGCTCTAGCGGCTCCTGACTGACTATCGGCTCTGACGGCTCGGGACAGACGGGCGGCTCTAATGGCTCGGGACAGACGGATGGCTCAGACGGCGCTGGGGAGACGGATGGCTCAGACGGCGCTGGGGAGACGGATGGCTCAGACGTCGCTGGGGAGACGGATGGCTCAGACGGCGCTGGGGAGACGGATGGCTCAGATGGCGCTGCGGAGACGGATGGCTCAGATGGCGCTGCGGAGACGGATGGCTCAGACTGCTCCTGTCTGGCGGAAGGCTTTGGCTGCTCCTGTCTGGCGGAAGGCTCTGTAGGCTCATGGCAGACGGGCAGCTTTGCAGGCTCATGGCAGACAGGCAGTTCATGCGCCGTTGGGCAGACGGCAGACTCTGGCCGGCTGAGACGCACTGTAGGCCTGGTGCGTGGTGCCGGAACTGGAGGCACCGGACTGGGGACACGCACTTCAAGCCTAGTGCGGGGAGCAGGGACAGGGCACACTGGACTCTCAAAGCGTGCTATATTCCTGGTGCGTGGTACCGGCACTGGTGGCACCGGGCTGAGTGCACGCACATCAGGACGAGTACGGGGAGAAGCAACAGTGCGTACATGGCTCTGGAGACGCACAGGAGGCTTAGTGCGTGGTGCCGGAACTGGAGGCACTGGGCTGGAGACACGCACCATAGGGAGAGTGCGTGGAGGAGGAACAGGGCTCTGAAAACGCACTGGAAGCCTGGTGCGTAGTGTAGGCACTGGTGGTACTGGGCTGGGGCGGGGAGGTAGTGCCGGAAATACCGGACCGTGCAGGCGTACTGGCTCCCTTGAGCACCGAGCCTGCCCAACCTTACCTGGTTGAATGCTCCCCGTCGCCCGACCAGTGCGGGGAGGTGGAATAACCCGCACCGGGCTATGTAGGCGAACCGGGGACACCATGCGTAAGGCTGGTGCCATGTAAGCCGGCCCAAGGAGACGTACTGGTGGCCAGATATGTAGAGCCGGCTTCATGGCACTTGGCTCAATGCTCAATCTAGCCCTACCAGTGCGGGGAGGTGGAATAACCCGCACTGGGCTATGCACCCGTACAGGAGACACCGTGCGCTCTACTGCGTAACACGGCGTCTGCCCGTACTCCCGCTCTCCACGGTTAGCCTGGGAAGTGGGCGCAGGTCTCCTACCTGCCCTTGGCCCACTACCTCTTAGCCCCCCCCCAAGACATTTTTGGGTGGTACTCACGGGCTTTTCGGGCTTCCGTGCTAGACGCGTCCCCTCATAACTCCGGTTCCCTTCTCCGGTTGCCTCTGCTCTCCTCAGTGCCTCCAGCTGTTCCCATGGGAGGCGATCCCTTCCAGCCAGGATCTCCTCCCATGTGTAGCAACCTTTCCCGTCCAATACATCGTCCCAAGTCCATTCCTCCTTCTTGTGCTGTCCCTTACTCCGTTTACACCGCTGCTTGATTCTGGATTGGTGGGTGGTTCTGTAACGGTAGTTCTCCTCCTCTTCAACCGAAGAGGAGGAGTAGTGATGGAACCAAGGCGCAGCGGGTTGTGAACACATAATTTATTCAAAGAAAACACGAAAACACGAACTCGACTATAAACTAACAAAACAACAAACGGTGTAGACAGACCTGGACGACGAACTCACATAAACACGAAGAACGCACGAACAGGGAAAATAGCCTACACATAAATGACGATGAACAAACAAACCGAACAGTCCCGTATGGTGCGACAAACACTGACACAGGAGACAACCACCCACAACGAACACAGTGAAACAACCTACCTAAATATGACTCTTAATTAGAGGAACGCCAAACACCTGCCTCTAATCAAGAGCCATACCAGGCAACCCTAAACCAACATAGAAACACACAACATAGAATGCCCACCCAAACTCACGTCCTGACCAACTAACACATACAACAAACTAACAGAAATAGGTCAGGAACGTGACACTGAGTCTGTCCATAACATTCCTCCTGTCTTCTTCTTCCCTTGTAGGAACACTGAGTCTGTCCATAACATTCCTCCTGTCTTCCTCTTCCCTTGCAGGAACACTGAGTCTGTCCATAACATTCCTCCTGTCTTCCTCTTCCCTTGCAGGAACACTGAGTCTGTCCATAACATTCCTCCTGTCTTCTTCTTCCCTTGTAGGAACACTGAGTCTGTCCATAACATTCCTCCTGTCTTCCTCTTCCCTTGTAGGAACACTGAGTCTGTCCATAACATTCCTCCTGTCTTCCTCTTCCCTTGTAGGAACACTGAGTCTGTCCATAACATTCCTCCTGTCTTCTTCTTCCCTTGTAGGAACACTGAGTCTGTCCATAACATTCCTCCTGTCTTCCTCTTCCCTTGCAGGAACACTGAGTCTGTCCATAACATTCCTCCTGTCTTCCTCTTCCCTTGTAGGAACACTGAGTCTGTCCATAACATTCCTCCTGTCTTCCTCTTCCCTTGTAGGAACACTGAGTCTGTCCATAACATTCCTCCTGTCTTCCTCTTCCCTTGTAGGAACACTGAGTCTGTCCATAACATTCCTCCTGTCTTCTTCTTCCCTTGTAGGAACACTGAGTCTGTCCATAACATTCCTCCTGTCTTCTTCTTCCCTTGTAGGAACACTGAGTCTGTCCATAACATTCCTCCTGTCTTCCTCTTCCCTTGTAGGAACACTGAGTCTGTCCATAACATTCTTCCTGTCTTCCTCTTCCCTTGCAGGAACACTGAGTCTGTCCATAACATTCCTCCTGTCTTCCTCTTCCCTTGTAGGAACACTGAGTCTGTCCATAACATTCCTCCTGTCTTCCTCTTCCCTTGTAGGAACACTGAGTCTGTCCATAACATTCCTCCTGTCTTCCTCTTCCCTTGCAGGAACACTGAGTCTGTCCATAACATTCCTCCTGTCTTCTTTTTCCCTTGTAGGAACACTGAGTCTGTCCATAACATTCCTCCTGTCTTCTTCTTCCCTTGCAGGAACACTGAGTCTGTCCATAACATTCCTCCTGTCTTCTTCTTCCCTTGTAGGAACACTGAGTCTGTCCATAACATTCCTCCTGTCTTCTTTTTCCCTTGTAGGAACACTGAGTCTGTCCATAACATTCCTCCTGTCTTCCTCTTCCCTTGTAGGAACACTGAGTCTGTCCATAACATTCCTCCTGTCTTCCTCTTCCCTTGTAGGAACACTGAGTCTGTCCATAACATTCCTCCTGTCTTCCTCTTCCCTTGTAGGAACACTGAGTCTGTCCATAACATTCCTCCTGTCTTCTTCTTCCCTTGTAGGAACACTGAGTCTGTCCATAACATTCCTCCTGTCTTCCTCTTCCCTTGTAGGAACACTGAGTCTGTCCATAACATTCCTCCTGTCTTCTTCTTCCCTTGTAGGAACACTGAGTCTGTCCATAACATTCCTCCTGTCTCCCTCTTCCCTTGTAGGAACACTGAGTCTGTCCATAACATTCCTCCTGTCTCCCTCTTCCCTTGTAGGAACACTGAGTCTGTCCATAACATTCCTCCTGTCTTCCTCTTCCCTTGCAGGAACACTGAGTCTGTCCATAACATTCCTCCTGTCTTCTTCCCTTGTAGGGACACTGAGTCTGTCCATAACATTCCTCCTGTCTTCCTCTTCACTTGTAGGAACACTGAGTCTGTCCATAACATTCCTCCTGTCTTCTTCTTCCCTTGTAGGAACACTGAGTCTGTCCATAACATTCCTCCTGTCTCCCTCTTCCCTTGCAGGAACACTGAGTCTGTCCATAACATTCCTCCTGTCTCCCTCTTCCCTTGTAGGAACACTGAGTCTGTCCATAACATTCCTCCTGTCTTCCTCTTCCCTTGCAGGAACACTGAGTCTGTCCATAACATTCCTCCTGTCTTATTCTTCCCTTGCAGGAACACTGAGTCTGTCCATAACATTCCTCCTGTCTTCTTCTTCCCTTGCAGGAACACTGAGTCTGTCCATAACATTCCTCCTGTCTTCCTCTTCCCTTGTAGGAACACTGATTCTGTCCATAACATTCCTCCTGTCTTCCTCTTCCCTTGTAGGAACACTGAGTCTGTCCATAACATTCCTCCTGTCTTCCTCTTCCCTTGCAGGAACACTGAGTCTGTCCATAACATTCCTCCTGTCTTCCTCTTCCCTTGCAGGAACACTGAGTCTGTCCATAACATTCCTCCTGTCTTCTTCTTCCCTTGTAGGAACACTGAGTGTAACGGTAGTTCTCCTCCTCTTCAACCGAAGAGGAGGAGTAGTGATGGAACCAAGGCGCAGCGGGTTGTGAACACATAATTTATTCAAAGAAAACACGAAAACACGAACTCGACTATAAACTAACAAAACAACAAACGGTGTAGACAGACCTGGACGACGAACTCACATAAACACGAAGAACGCACGAACAGGGAAAATAGCCTACACATAAATGACGATGAACAAACAAACCGAACAGTCCCGTATGGTGCGACAAACACTGACACAGGAGACAACCACCCACAACGAACACAGTGAAACAACCTACCTAAATATGACTCTTAATTAGAGGAACGCCAAACACCTGCCTCTAATCAAGAGCCATACCAGGCAACCCTAAACCAACATAGAAACACACAACATAGAATGCCCACCCAAACTCACGTCCTGACCAACTAACACATACAACAAACTAACAGAAATAGGTCAGGAACGTGACATAACCCCCCCCATAAGGTGCGAACTCCGGGCGCACCAGCACAAAGTCTAGGGGAGGGTCTGGGTGGGCATCTGACCACGGTGGTGGCTCAGGCTCAGGGCGAGGTCCCCACCCCACCATAGTCAATCCCAGCTTCCATCTCCCCCTACAAATGACCACCCTCATACTACACCCACTTAATCCTTTGGGTAACATCAATACAAGGGGCAGCCCCGGGATAGAGGGATAGCTCAGGACAGAGGGATAGCTCAGGACAGAGGGATAGCTCAGGATAGAGAGGTAGCTCAGGATAGAGAGGTAGCTCAGGATTGAGGGGCAACTCCGGACTGAAAGGCAGCTCCGGACAGAGAGACAGCTCTGGACTGAGGGGCAGTTCTGGAGAAATAGCCGCTCTGGGCTGAGGGACAGCTCATGACTGGCTGACGGCTCTGGACGCTCATGGCTGGCTGACGGCTCTGGACGCTCATGGCTGGCTGACGGCTCTGGACGCTCATGGCTGGCTGACGGCTCTGGACGCTCATGGCTGGCTGACGGCTCTGGACGCTCATGGCTGGCTGACGGCTCTGGACGCTCATGGCTGGCTGACGGCTCTGGACGCTCATGGCTGGCTGACGGCTCTGGACGCTCATGGCTCACTGACGGCTCTGGCAGATCCTGTCTGGTTGGCGGCTCTGGCAGATCCTGTCTGGTTGGCGGCTCTGGCAGATCCTGTCTGGTTGGCGGCTCTGGCAGATCCTGTCTGGTTGGCGGCTCTGGCAGATCCTGTCTGGTTGGCGGCTCTGGCAGATCCTGTCTGGCGACTGGCTCTAGCGGCTCCTGACTGACTATCGGCTCTGACGGCTCGGGACAGACGGGCGGCTCTAATGGCTCGGGACAGACGGATGGCTCAGACGGCGCTGGGGAGACGGATGGCTCAGACGGCGCTGGGGAGACGGATGGCTCAGACGTCGCTGGGGAGACGGATGGCTCAGACGGCGCTGGGGAGACGGATGGCTCAGATGGCGCTGCGGAGACGGATGGCTCAGATGGCGCTGCGGAGACGGATGGCTCAGACTGCTCCTGTCTGGCGGAAGGCTTTGGCTGCTCCTGTCTGGCGGAAGGCTCTGTAGGCTCATGGCAGACGGGCAGCTTTGCAGGCTCATGGCAGACAGGCAGTTCATGCGCCGTTGGGCAGACGGCAGACTCTGGCCGGCTGAGACGCACTGTAGGCCTGGTGCGTGGTGCCGGAACTGGAGGCACCGGACTGGGGACACGCACTTCAAGCCTAGTGCGGGGAGCAGGGACAGGGCACACTGGACTCTCAAAGCGTGCTATATTCCTGGTGCGTGGTACCGGCACTGGTGGCACCGGGCTGAGTGCACGCACATCAGGACGAGTACGGGGAGAAGCAACAGTGCGTACATGGCTCTGGAGACGCACAGGAGGCTTAGTGCGTGGTGCCGGAACTGGAGGCACTGGGCTGGAGACACGCACCATAGGGAGAGTGCGTGGAGGAGGAACAGGGCTCTGAAAACGCACTGGAAGCCTGGTGCGTAGTGTAGGCACTGGTGGTACTGGGCTGGGGCGGGGAGGTAGTGCCGGAAATACCGGACCGTGCAGGCGTACTGGCTCCCTTGAGCACCGAGCCTGCCTAACCTTACCTGGTTGAATGCTCCCCGTCGCCCGACCAGTGCGGGGAGGTGGAATAACCCGCACCGGGCTATGTAGGCGAACCGGGGACACCATGCGTAAGGCTGGTGCCATGTAAGCCGGCCCAAGGAGACGTACTGGTGGCCAGATATGTAGAGCCGGCTTCATGGCACTTGGCTCAATGCTCAATCTAGCCCTACCAGTGCGGGGAGGTGGAATAACCCGCACTGGGCTATGCACCCGTACAGGAGACACCGTGCGCTCTACTGCGTAACACGGCGTCTGCCCGTACTCCCGCTCTCCACGGTTAGCCTGGGAAGTGGGCGCAGGTCTCCTACCTGCCCTTGGCCCACTACCTCTTAGCCCCCCCCCAAGACATTTTTGGGTGGTACTCACGGGCTTTTCGGGCTTCCGTGCTAGACGCGTCCCCTCATAACTCCGGTTCCCTTCTCCGGTTGCCTCTGCTCTCCTCAGTGCCTCCAGCTGTTCCCATGGGAGGCGATCCCTTCCAGCCAGGATCTCCTCCCATGTGTAGCAACCTTTCCCGTCCAATACATCGTCCCAAGTCCATTCCTCCTTCTTGTGCTGTCCCTTACTCCGTTTACACCGCTGCTTGATTCTGGATTGGTGGGTGGTTCTGTAACGGTAGTTCTCCTCCTCTTCAACCGAAGAGGAGGAGTAGTGATGGAACCAAGGCGCAGCGGGTTGTGAACACATAATTTATTCAAAGAAAACACGAAAACACGAACTCGACTATAAACTAACAAAACAACAAACGGTGTAGACAGACCTGGACGACGAACTCACATAAACACGAAGAACGCACGAACAGGGAAAATAGCCTACACATAAATGACGATGAACAAACAAACCGAACAGTCCCGTATGGTGCGACAAACACTGACACAGGAGACAACCACCCACAACGAACACAGTGAAACAACCTACCTAAATATGACTCTTAATTAGAGGAACGCCAAACACCTGCCTCTAATCAAGAGCCATACCAGGCAACCCTAAACCAACATAGAAACACACAACATAGAATGCCCACCCAAACTCACGTCCTGACCAACTAACACATACAACAAACTAACAGAAATAGGTCAGGAACGTGACACTGAGTCTGTCCATAACATTCCTCCTGTCTTCTTCTTCCCTTGTAGGAACACTGAGTCTGTCCATAACATTCCTCCTGTCTTCCTCTTCCCTTGCAGGAACACTGAGTCTGTCCATAACATTCCTCCTGTCTTCCTCTTCCCTTGCAGGAACACTGAGTCTGTCCATAACATTCCTCCTGTCTTCTTCTTCCCTTGTAGGAACACTGAGTCTGTCCATAACATTCCTCCTGTCTTCTTCTTCCCTTGTAGGAACACTGAGTCTGTCCATAACATTCCTCCTGTCTTCTTCTTCCCTTGTAGACTCCAGGATCAGGAACAAACACTGAGTCTGTCCATAACATTCCTCCTGTCTTCTTCTTCCCTTGTAGACTCCAGGATCAGGAACAAACACTGAGTCTGTCCATAACATTCCTCCTGTCTTCCTCTTCCCTTGCAGGAACACTGAGTCTGTCCATAACATTCCTCCTGTCTTCTTCTTCCCTTGTAGACTCCAGGATCAGGAACAAACACTGAGTCTGTCCATTAAAGATGCTACGGCTAAAGTAAGGTTATTTTTATATTGACATTTTAGACATTTAGCAAACCCTCTTATACAGAGTGACACAGTTTCAGTTGCAGTCACCACGACCCCTACTTTGTGGCATGGCAACTCAACCATTCCTCCCAGAGTAGTCCATATTTACAGATTGCTTTATGAACGCTGTGTGAACGCTGTGTGACCGCTGTCTGAACGCTGTCTGAACGCTGTGTGACCGCTGTCTGAGCGCTGTCTGAACGCTGTGTGAACGCTGTCTGAACGCTGTGTGAACGCTGTGTGAACGCTGTGTGAACGCTGTCTGAACGCTGTCTGAACGCTGTGTGAACGCTGTCTGAGCGCTGTCTGAACGCTGTGTGAACGCTGTGTGAACGCTGTGTGAACGCTGTCTAAACGCTGTCTGAGCGCTGTGTGACCGCTGTCTGAACGCTGTCTGAGCGCTGTGTGACCGCTGTCTGAACGCTGTGTGAACGCTGTGTGAACGCTGTGTGACCGCTGTGTGAACGCTGTCTGAACGCTGTGTGACCGCTGTCTGAGCGCTGTGTGACCGCTGTCTGAGCGCTGTGTGACCGCTGTCTGAACGCTGTGTGACTGCTGTGTGAACGCTGTCTGAGCGCTGTGTGAACGCTGTCTGAACGCTGTGTGAAAGCTGTGTGACCGCTGTGTGAACGCTGTGTGACCGCTGTCTGAACGCTGTGTGAAAGCTGTCTGAGCGCTGTGTGAAAGCTGTCTGAACGCTGTGTGAACACTGTGTGAACGCTGTCTGAACGCTGTGTGACCGCTGTCTGAGCGCTGTGTGAAAGCTGTCTGAGCGCTGTGTGAAAGCTGTCTGAGCGCTGTGTGAACACTGTGTGAAAGCTGTCTGAACGCTGTGTGAACGCTGTGTGAACGCTGTGTGAACGCTGTGTGAACGCTGTGTGAACGCTGTGTGAACGCTGTCTGAACGCTGTGTGAACGCTGTCTGAGCGCTGTGTGAACGCTGTCTGAACGCTGTGTGAACGCTGTCTGAGCGCTGTGTGAACGCTGTCTGAACGCTGTGTGAACGCTGTCTGAACGCTGTGTGAACGCTGTGTGAACGCTGTGTGACCGCTGTCTGAACGCTGTGTGAACGCTGTCTGAACGCTGTCTGAACGCTGTGTGACCGCTGTCTGAACGCTGTCTGAACGCTGTGTGAACGCTGTCTGAGCGCTGTCTGAACGCTGTGTGAACGCTGTGTGAACGCTGTCTAAACGCTGTCTAAACGATGTCTGAGCGCTGTGTGACCGCTGTCTGAACGCTGTCTGAGCGCTGTGTGACCGCTGTCTGAACGCTGTGTGAACGCTGTGTGAACGCTGTGTGAACGCTGTGTGACCGCTGTCTGAGCGCTGTGTGACCGCTGTCTGAGCGCTGTGTGAAAGCTGTCTGAACGCTGTGTGAAAGCTGTCTGAGCGCTGTGTGAAAGCTGTCTGAACGCTGTGTGAACACTGTGTGAACGCTGTCTGAACGCTGTGTGACCGCTGTCTGAGCGCTGTGTGAAAGCTGTCTGAGCGCTGTGTGAAAGCTGTGTGAAAGCTGTCTGAACGCTGTGTGAACACTGTGTGAACGCTGTGTGAACGCTGTGTGAACGCTGTGTGAACGCTGTGTGAACGCTGTCTGAGCGCTGTGTGAACACTGTGTGAAAGCTGTCTGAACGCTGTCTGAACGCTGTCTGAACGCTGTCTGAACGCTGTCTGAACGCTGTCTGAACGCTGTGTGACCGCTGTCTGAACGCTGTGTGAACACTGTGTGAACGCTGTCTGAACGCTGTGTGAAAGCTGTCTGAGCGCTGTCTGAACGCTGTCTGAACGCTGTCTGAACGCTGTGTGACCGCTGTCTGAATGTAAATTGTTTCTGAATAGAACACAGAGATGTGAACTGACTGATCTTGGCTCCAGAGTACTAGAGAAGCTTGATACAGTACAGTAACACTATAGTACTAATGGGTCTGTCACTCTCTGTTTCTCAGCTAGATACAGTAACACTATAGTACTAATGGGTCTGTCATCCTATTCTCTATTTCATAAAGTAAAGTACAGCAGAGGACAGTAAAGTACAGCAGAGGACAGTAAAGTACAGCAGAGGACAGTAAAGTACAGCAGAGGACAGTAAAGTACAGCAGAGGACAGTAAAGTACAGCAGAGGACAGTAAAGTACAGCAGAGGACAGTAAAGTACAGCAGAGGACAGTAGGGTACAGCAGAGGACAGTAAAGTACAGCAGAGGACAGTAAAGTACAGCAGAGGACAGTAAAGTACAGCAGAGGACAGTAAAGTACAGCAGAGGACAGTAAAGTACAGCAGAGGACAGTAGGGTACAGCAGAGGACAGTAGGGTACAGCAGAGGACAGTAAAGTACAGCAGAGGAGGTTAGAACAGTTACACAGAAACAGGAAGTAAAGTGAAGTGCATGTTGGAAATGTACCTTCATTCAAAGTGAATCAGTTCTAATGATCACAGAACACAGTATTCAGGAATGGATATGAAGATGATCACGAGAATCTGTTCCTAGTGTCCAAAGCAGCAGAGCTGGTTTTAAAAGGCTGTATTGCTTTGTTCTCAATCACTACTCCTTCCTCCTTTGTGTAAAGCCTGTATAGTGAGCTCTCTATAATGAGTGTATAAAACATGAAGAACACCTGCTCTTTCCATGACATAGACTGACCAGGTGAATCCAGGTGAAAGCTATGATCTCTTATTGATGTCACTAGTTAAATCCACTTCAATCCGTGTAGATGAAGGGGAGGAGACGGGTTAAAGAAGGATTTATAAGCCTTGAGACTATTTAAACATGGATTGTGTATGTGTGCCATTCAGAGGGTGAATGGGCAAGACAAAATATTTAAGTGCCTTTGATTGGGGTATGGTAGTAGGTGCCAGGCTCACCGGTTTGTGTCAAGAACTGCAAAGCTGCTGGATTTTTCACACTAAACAGTTTCCCGTGTGTATCAAGAATGGTCCACTACCCAAAGGACATCCAGCCATCTTGGCACAATTGTGACCGACCGCCTTGATTCGGTCTTGCGTTGCAAAATTAGAAATTGTGTTTTTTACATTGGATAAAAGCAGAGACTCAGAGCTACAACATGGTATATCATACACTGCATTTAAGGAACAATGGGAAATTAATTATGCTTTGAAAGTTGATAAACTTGTAACCCCACTTTTGAGAAAATGGCCTTTGTATGTTTTGGTACCTACTGGAGATCTCCTCTTTGTTCAGCACCTTTCATGCCCTCTTAAGCTTTAGCCCCACCCATCTCGTTAAGGGTTGATCCCAGCGTTCTGTCCTAACAACAGCAGTCAAGCACCCAAACTAACTGGCTAATGTTGGCTAGCTTGCTAGCTAATTCCAGACACAAATGAGAGAACAGCTCACTGACCATTTTACTCGCCCTAGCAGAGTTGGTTAGGCTGTTTTTATGTTAACCAGAGTTGGTGACTGAAATTGTGCTGCTGGCAACAATTTACGTTTGTTTTCAAATGTTTACTGACACCAGCCATGTTGAGCATTCGTAAATGTGTCAGTTATTCTGCACTCTGGCACACTCAGATAAGATCATACACGTAACGTTAGCTAGCAAGCCAGCCAGCTAACGTTAGCTAGCTAACAGTACACTTTGACTTGAAATAAAAACGACTTTGTCAAAATTAGAAACGGATAATGTCTGAAAATGTAGCTAGCTAGATTATCTTACCCATATACATCATGGTTGGACGCATCTCCCTCTCACGGATGCCATTGTTGCCCTTAGTTTGAAGATGTAATCCAGAGACAGGTGTTTTCTCCATCTCTTTATCTATCAGACTCTAATTCCACTGATTTCAAAACTCGATCCTCCAGAAAGTGGAGAGCTACACTTATGCAATTCTACTACGTGATGTCTTTATGTTTAAAATCTGCTTCAGACAGGATTACACAGACTGACCAGCTCAAATAGACAGACGCGTGCAGTATGGCAGACCAATCCGAACTCATGTCTCGGCATGTCCAGCCCACTCATTATCTCAGCCAATCATGGCTAGCGAGAAGGTTGCTGACTTTTTCTGTAGCTTGTAATATAACAAATGTATTCGTATTTACAGATGGCATAAAAGTTTGTAATTAAGGCACATGAAAGCTCACATGTTCCAGAAGGTATTTCTGCTAAAAAATGAATTTTGATCAAAATAAAGTTTACATTCAAATGGCTCTCCTGTGAAGTAGTGACATGTGACATGCTCCTAGTTTCATTCACAATTGTGGGAAGCATTGGAATCAACATGGACCAGCATTCCTGTAGAATGCTTTCGAACACCTTGTAGAGTCCATGCCCTGGCAAATTGAGTCTGTTCTGAGGTTAAAAAGAGGTGCAACTCAATATTAGGAAGGGGTTATATACTGTAATATAATGATTATTGTGTCATCTAATCCTCCCTCTCTTCTTTCCTTCATCCCTCTCTAGGTAGTGATGAGTCAGAGGTTGGGAGGAAGTCTGAGAAGGAAAGTCAGTGAGACAGAGACTCAGCTCCTGGCTCTCCATGAAGCCAAGTTAGCTGCCATCTCAGGTACCTGGCTATACAGATATCATGCACCTCTACCTCTACAGATATCATACACCTCTACCTCTACATATATCATACACCTCTACCTCTACATATATCATACACCTCTACCTCTACATATGTCATACACCTCTACCTCTACATACAGTATATCATACACATTTACATATGTCATACACCTCTACCTCTACATACAGTATATCGTACACATTTACATATGTCATACACCTCTACCTATATCATACACATTTACATATGTCATACACCTCTACCTCTACATATGTCATACACCTCTACCTCTACATATGTCATACACCTCTACCTCTACAGATATCATACACCTCTACCTCTACATATATCATACACCTCTACCTCTACATACAGTATATCATACACATTTACATATGTCATACACCTCTACCTATATCATACACATTTACATATGTCATACACCTCTACCTCTACATATGTCATACACCTCTACCTCTACATATGTCATACACCTCTACCTCTACAGATATCATACACCTCTACCTCTACATATATCATAAACCTCTACCTCTTCAGATATCATAAACCTCTACCTCTACATATATCATACACCTCTACCTCTACATATGTCATACACCTCTACCTCTACATATATCATACACCTCTACCTCTACATATATCATACACCTCTACCTCTACATATATCATACACCTCTACCTCTACAGATATCATACACCTCTACCTCTACAGATATCATACACCTCTACCTCTACAGATATCATACACCTCTACCTCTACAGATATCATACACCTCTACCTCTACAGATATCATACACCTCTACCTCTACAGATATCATGCACCTCTACCTCTACAGATATCATACACCTCTACCTATACATATGTCATACACCTCTACCTCTACATATATCATACACCTCTACCTCTACATATATCATACACCTCTACCTATACATATATCATACACCTCTACCTCTACATACAGTATATCATACACATTTACATATGTCATACACCTCTACCTATATCATACACATTTACATATGTCATACACCTCTACATACAGTATATCATACACATTTACATATGTCATACACCTCTACCTATATCATACACATTTACATATGTCATACACCTCTACCTCTACATATGTCATACACCTCTACCTCTACATATGTCATACACCTCTACCTCTACATATATCATACACCTCTACCTCTACATATATCATACACCTCTACCTCTACAGACAGTATATCATACACCTCTACCTCTACAGATATCATACACCTCTACCTCTACATATGTCATACACCTCTACCTCTACAGATATCATACACCTCTACCTCTACATATATCATACACCTCTACCTCTACATATATCATACACCTCTACCTCTACAGACAGTATATCATACACCTCTACCTCTACAGATATCATACACCTCTACCTCTACATATATCATACACCTCTACCTCTACAGACAGTATATCATACACCTCTACCTCTACATATGTCATACACCTCTACCTCTACATATGTCATACACCTCTACCTCTACAGATATCATACACCTCTACCTCTACATATGTCATACACCTCTACCTCTACAGACAGTATATCATACACATTTACATATGTCATACACCTCTACCTCTACATACAGTATATCGTACACATTTACATATGTCATACACCTCTACCTATATCATACACATTTACATATGTCATACACCTCTACCTCTACATATGTCATACACCTCTACCTCTACAGATATCATACACCTCTACCTCTACAGATATCATACACCTCTACCTCTACATATATCATACACCTCTACCTCTACATACAGTATATCATACACATTTACATATGTCATACACCTCTACCTATATCATACACATTTACATATGTCATACACCTCTACCTCTACATATGTCATACACCTCTACCTCTACAGATATCATACACCTCTACCTCTACATATATCATACACCTCTACCTCTACAGATATCATACACCTCTACCTCTACAGATATCATACACCTCTACCTCTACATATATCATACACCTCTACCTCTACAGATATCATACACCTCTACCTCTACAGATATCATACACCTCTACCTCTACAGATATCATACACCTCTACCTCTACAGATATCATACACCTCTACCTCTACATATATCATACACCTCTACCTCTACATATATCATACACCTCTACCTCTACCTATATCATACACCTCTACCTCTACATACAGTATATCATACACCTCTACCTCTACATATATCATACACCTCTACCTCTACAGATGTCATACACCTCTACCTCTACCTATATCATACACCTCTACCTCTACAGATATCATACACCTCTACCTCTACCTATATCATACACCTCTACCTCTACCTATATCATACACCTCTACCTCTACATATATCATACACCTCTACCTCTACATATATCATACACCTCTACCTCTACCTATATCATACACCTCTACCTCTACATATATCATACACCTCTACCTCTACAGATATCATACACCTCTACCTCTACCTATATCATACACCTCTACCTCTACCTATATCATACACCTCTACCTCTACATATATCATACACCTCTACCTCTACATATATCATACACCTCTACCTCTACCTATATCATACACCTCTACCTCTACATATATCATACACCTCTACCTCTACAGATATCATACACCTCTACCTCTACAGATATCATGCACCTCTACCTCTACAGATATCATGCACCTCTACCTCTACAGATATCATACACCTCTACCTCTACAGATATCATACACCTCTACCTCTACAGATATCATACACCTCTACCTCTACATATATCATACACCTCTACCTCTACAGATATCATACACCTCTACCTCTACAGATATCATACACCTCTACCTCTACAGATATCATACACCTCTACCTCTACAGATATCATACACCTCTACCTCTACATATATCATACACCTCTACCTCTACATATATCATACACCTCTACCTCTACAGATATCATACACCTCTACCTCTACAGATATCATACACCTCTACCTATACATATGTCATACACCTCTACCTCTACAGATATCATACACCTCTACCTCTACAGATATCATGCACCTCTACCTCTACAGATATCATACACCTCTACCTCTACAGATATCATACACCTCTACCTCTACATATATCATACACCTCTACCTCTACATATATCATACACCTCTACCTCTACATATATCATACACCTCTACCTCTACATATATCATACACCTCTACCTCTACATATATCATACACCTCTACCTCTACATATATCATACACCTCTACCTCTACATATATCATACACCTCTACCTCTACATATATCATACACCTCTACCTCTACATATATCATACTTATCATCATATCATATCATATACTTATGCAGATATCTATATATACAGTTCCAGTCAAAGATTTGGACACACCTACTCATTCCAGGGTTTTTCTTTATTTTTACTATTTTCTACTGTCAGCGTTGCGTAACTGGGGGCAGGGAAGTCAAACGCAGGAGAGCAGAACTTGGTAAATAGCCGAAGCCGTTTAATGTACAAAAATAACAAACACATGGGCACAAAACCCGTATCGCACCGGTCACATAAAGCACACGTACTTACAATAAACAATTCCCGACAAGGACATGGGGGAAAACATACAACATGTAATTAGGGAGTTGAAACCAGGTGCGTGAAAACAAGACAAAACAAATGGAACATGAAAAATGGATCGGTGATGGCTAGAAGGCATGTGACGTCAACCGCCGAACAGCGCCCGAACAAGGGAAGGAACCGACTTTGGCAGAAGTCGTGACATCTACATAGTGTAATAATAGAGAAGACATCAAAACTATGAAATAACACATATGGAATCATGTAGAAACCCAACAAGTAATGTTAAACACTATTATTGCACATAGTCCATGCAACTTATTATTTGACTTCTGAGCTTATTTAGTCTTGGCATAACAAAAGGGTTGAATACTTATTGACTCAA
>NW_024057949.1:0-76171 GCF_016432855.1 Salvelinus namaycush | reverse complement strand
CGTTTCCACTTCACAATAACAGCACTTACAGTTGACCGGGGCAGCTCTAGCAGGACGGAAACTTGAAGAACTGACATGATGGAAAGGTGGCATCCTATGACGGTGACACGTTGAAAGTCACTGAGCTCTTCAGTAAGGCCATTATATGTTTGTCTATGGAGATTGTATGGCTGTGTGCTCTATCTTATACACCTGTCAGCAACGGGTGTGGCTGAACTAGCCGAATCCACTAATTTTAAGGAGTGTCCACATACTTTTGTATATATAATGTATCTTGTACACACACCCAGTATTCAAACATGCACTCTTTAAAACCATACAAGCACACAAACACATTCCATACACGTTCAGTATTGATCAGTATATGAATGACGTAATGCACATCAATATGCTGCCAGAGCATGTGAGAGCCGTGTGGAATAGTTTGCTACTGTTGGTCTACCCTCTAGTAATCTATTCCTCTGCACCAGTGTCAGTGATGTGTCAAAGTTACAGTAGGGATATCAAAGTCTTACAGACTAACTTTGAACCTGTACACCTTTCTGATGTAAGACATCGCAGTACTGCTCTCCCACAGGCAAGGTGAGTTGTCCATTCAACCTGAGATTGTGGGAGCAAACTGCTCTTTGACATTATATATTGCTCTATGCACTATTGAGCTATTTAATACTTGGCAACATTAGCAGTTTTCTAGTGATATGCATGCCATGTTTATAATAATATTATGCCAGCCTTAAGACACAGACAGGGCTTCATTTCAACTGGGTTTGACATCTTATTGTTGCCGTGCCAACCTGGTCACGGAGATGACAGTACCTTGGTCGTCTATGGCTTCTATATCCACAGTCATAAACCCCGCCCATTTCTACAATTTCTCTTCTTAAAATTCTGCTGTCCCCCTCTCTCCTCTCCCTCTAGTGTTGTTGTGGATTATGTAAGAGGTGCTAAAACACTATAGTCGCTACCCTTACCTTGTTCTCTCTCTCTCTCTTATTATTTGATAAATTTCTCTCTATGACCAACTCTCTCTCGCTCTCATGCACCATAGTCCCTACCATTACCCCACCTCTCCATGCTCTCTCTCTCAACCACTATCGTCCCTACCATTATCCCACCTCTCCATGCTCTCTCTCTCTCATGCACTATAGTCCCTACCATTATCCCACCTCTCCATGCTCTCTCTCTCTCATGCACTATAGTCCCTACCATTATCCCACCTCTCCATGCTCTCTCTCTCTCAACCACTATCGTCCCTACCATTATCCCACCTCTCCATGCTCTCTCTCTCTCATGCACTATAGTCCCTACCATTATCCCACCTCTCCATGCTCTCTCTCTCTCTCATGCACTATAGTCCCTACCATTATCCCACCTCTCCATGCTCTCTCTCTCTCATGCACTATAGTCCCTACCATTATCCCACCTCTCCATGCTCTCTCTCTCTCCCTCCCTCTCTCATGCACTATAGTCCCTACCATTATCCCACCTCTCCATGCTCTCTCTCTCTCAAGCACTATAGTCCCTACCATTACCCCCCCTCCTATCGCTCTGATGCTTTCAGTGAGAATGTCCAGCGCCTCTATTTCTGCACATTGTCCTCTGAATCACTCGGTGAGCCTTTCTTCACACCGTGAAAAAGAAAGGGGAAAAAAGAAAAAAAAAGAAATAGCTCCCTCTCAAAGCCACCTGGTCTCGGGGCAATGTTCCCTCTCATTTGTTCGGCACTGAGCAAATTTCAGGTCTGCTGAGTGCAAACTTGAAAGTTGTGAAAATTCTGTGCAACTTCCAGTGTGCGTTTACTGGTAACACTGAGGCTGTACCCGCTTTAAGTTACAGTTTTAACAGTGGCCAAGTAGGCTACTGTGGCTATTTGATCATAATGTAGGTCTACCAGAGTGGCCTACCATAAAAAACTATGGAGAAAATGCATCCCATAACATTTTAACATGTAAATAGCTGTTCTATCATTCAGCCTACAGTAGCAGCCAATATGTGGTGTTTAATGTAGGCCTACATTCCACGAGACTTTTGAAAAAAACATGCAGGGCTTGACATTAACCTGTTTATCCACTTGTCCTTCAGACAAGGAGGTGACTGAAAATGTGTTGTTTGATGGAAGAAACCACTTTACAAAATAAAATGCATTATTTTTCCCATACCATTACTACATAGAATCAGACAATTTATGCTACCCTCTGCTTATTCTCTGCTTAGCTTATTCAAGCCTGCCTCAAAATACAACACTGCCCGTTTAAGACAAAGAATCTCTTTACCTGACTCTCTTTTCAAAGATGTCAGAAATGTATACGTTTTGTGCTCTTGTAGGAAGCAATCACTCCCTTTTACTGACTACAAATGATCTATAACTGGGCTAATATCTCACTAACTAGCAAAGGATATTAACAAAATGTGCACACGTGGCTACATGCAGCTTTTGCTTTGATCTCAAAACAAGCACATCTACTCACGACCACCGCTGTAAACACAGTCCAGTTCAAAGTAAATGGCACAGATCTATATATGGCAATGGTCTATTTGCATATAGGCCAACTGCAGCTCTGATTGGTTGTGCCGCACCGGTCTGTGTAGAGTACCGCAGCGTTATGTGCAATAGAATCCTACTAAGATGCGTTCTGCCTACAACAAAATCTCTCGCATAGTTTGTTTTGCTTTGGTATGTCACATTGAAAGTGGCTAATATTGCATTGATTCAATCATAATTGCCACAGTAAAGAGTAATGATAGTTTTAACTTACAGGGAAAACTCTAGAAAGTTGAAGTTTTGTGCTTCTCTCTCCATGGAATGATATTTCTTCTGCACTCTATGCGGCAGTACTGGGGAGCTGTGTGGCAGTCTCGGGGATACTGAGTGCCCGTTTAGGAGTAGACATATCATAGAAAACTGGGACACTCCGATTAGTATGATATGTTACATTTCATATGGTATGTATTCATTTGTGGATGTCGATCATCCATTTTGTATGATATGTAACAAAATACAATTTGTATGATATGTTATAAATTGCAATTAGTACGAATTTTCAAAAGTATGATGTGTTACAAATTCCAATTTGTTTGGGGCTAACATAGGTCGGTGGCTAACACTAACGTTAGCTAGGTGGCTAATGTTAGCTAGGCTATGAGTTAGGGGTTGTGGTTAGGGTTAAGGTTAGCGTTCGCTAACATGTTAAGTAGTTGCAAGAAGCTAAAAAGTAATAAGTAGTTGCTAATTAGCTAAAATGTTGTCTGTTATGAGATTCAAACATGCAACCTTTGGGTTACTAGACATTCGGGTTATGCGCCCACCTTTCATGTGAACCCCAGGAAGAGTAGCTGATACTTTTACAGCAGCTAATGGGAATCCTAATAAACACCAAATACCGATACACCCTGACCAATCACCCTCTGTTCATATTCGCCTTAAGTAACTTTTTCTGTCTTATGTAACCATACCAAATGTAACAAATCATGCTAGTTTGAGTGCCCCAGATTTACATGTATAATGTTACGTCTAGTCTATGAGACCAGGCTGCTCAAAGGGATTTTCTCTATGACCTTTTCTTCTCTCTCTCTTCTGTGGTTCATTCCCCCTACGAAAATGGGTCACCTTTCTTCTGTCTGGAGAATGCCTGTATAAGTATATCCTCCACAGCTGCGCTCGCTCTCTCTGTCTCTCTCTCTGTCTCTCTCTCTGTCTCCCTCTCTCTGTGTGTGTGTGTTTGTGTGTGCGTACGTGCGTACGTGCATTCGTACATGCATGCATGTGTGTTTTTGTCATACCTGCGTTCATGTGTGTATGTATTTGTGTATCAAAGTGTGTGTGTGCAGATTGACACATCGGAAAGCCGGTATTTAAAAACTTCATGCCACGCCATTCCTCTCTATACCCCAGGTCCTGCAGGCAGAATGTCGACTTCGAAGTGAACGTGCAGAGCTACCTTAAACAGAACTACACAGCAGACTAGAAAAGAGCTCTACTTTCTCTCCGTCTACCTCTCCACTCTCTCTCCCACATCAAGGTGAAATACCCCTTCTAAGAGAGTTGTATACCAGTACAATGTGGATGCGTCCCAAATGGCACCCTATTCCATATATAGTGCACTTGATAGGGAATATGGTGCCATTTGGGATGCATGCAGTAGTGTGCATTAGACTATGTCAGATTGGTAGTGGCACTGAATACCGTATCTTTGACTGTTCAACATGATGAGATCCACAGAGATAATAGACTTTCAATTATGCAGGACCTGAATTTTTTTTCTCTGATCAGGTACTGCATTATTGAAAGTATATTATCTCTGTGGACCTGATATCATGATAGATAGTACATTAAACAATGGGAGATACATGTTATAGCCAAGTGTTGTTACTTTGTTTGGTGTAATGACTGACACGGTTGTATGCAAATCAAATCAAATTTTATTGGTCGCGTATGCATATTTTGCCGATGTTATCGAAGGTGCAGCAAAATGCTTATGATTCTAGCTCCAACATTGCAGTAATACCTAACGATACAAAACAATACACACAAATCCCCAAAATAAAAAGAAAGAAATCACGACATTTCGAAACGAGCAATGTCAGAGTCTGGAATACATGTACAGTACCAGTCAAAAGTTTGGACACACCTACTTTTTATTCATTTATTTTTACTATTTTCTACATTGTAGAATATAGTGAAGACATCCAAACTATCAAATAACACATATGGAATCATGTAGTAACCAAAAAAGTGTTAAACAAATCAACATATATTTTAGATTTTAGATTCTTCAAAGTAGCCACCCTTTGCCTTGATGACAGCTTTGCAAACTTTTGGCATTCTTTCAACCAGCTTCAACTGGAATGCTATTCCAACAGTCTTGAAGGAGTTCCCACATATGCTAAGCACTTGTTGGCTGCTTTTCCTTCTCTCCGCGATCCAACTCACCTCAATTGGGTTGAGGTCGGGTGATTGTGGAGGCCAGGTCATCTGATGCAGCACTCCATGAAACTCTTTCTTGGTCAAATAGCCCTTACACAGCCTGGAGGTGTGTTTTGGGTCATTGCAAACCAGATGCTGTGGTAGCCATGCTGGTTAATTGTGAATTTTAAATAAATCACTGATACTATCACCAGCAAAGTAACCCCACACCATCGCACCTCCTCCATGCTTCATGTTGGGAACCACACATGCGTAGATCATCCGTTCACCTACTCTGCGTCTCACAGAGACACGGTGGTTGGAACCAAAATTCTCAAATTTGGACTCATCAGACCATAGGACAGATTTACATCTGCAAATGTCTATTGCTCGTGTTTCTTGGCCCAAGCAAGTTTCTTCTTCATATTGATGTCCTTTAGTAGTGGTTCTTTGCATCCACTCGATCATGAAGGCCTGATTCACACAGTCTCTTCTGAACACTTGATGTTGAGATGTGTCTGTTACTTGCACTCTGTGAAACATTATTTAGGTTGCAATCTGAGATGCAGTTAACTCTAATGAACTTAACCTATGGAGCAGAGGTAACTCTGAGTCTTCCTTTCCTGTGGTGGTCCTCATGAGAGCCAGTTTCATCATAGCGCTTTATGGTTTTGCGACCACACTGACATTTTCCAGATTGACTGACCTTCATGTCTTAAAATAATGATGGGCTGTCATTTCTCTTTGCTTATTTGAGCTGTTCTTGCCATAATATGGACTTGGTCGCCATCAAGATGGCGCAGACAGATAGGGCAGCCGTGCTTCTAGCTACTTAGCAACTTTGTATTTCGTTTTTTTTATGTGTTATTTGTTACATTATTAGCCCACACATTTTTGGGTGTTATTACATACAACAGAAAAAAACTTTTGGATATTAGAGCAGCGGTAAATCACCAGCATTAACAACATTAGGACCAGGAATACAACTTTCCCAAATTGGATCCGTTGATCGTACCCCCCAGGGGAATTGAAATGATTCCAGAGGCTGATTCCTAGTCCGACTCAGGAGGCACGCACACCACCCACTGCTTCCAAGTATATTATTACTTGCTACTGTTCAGTCTCTGGATAATAAAGTTGACGAGCTCAGGGTGAGCATCTCCTTCAAGAGACATATCAGGGATTGTGACAAACTCTGTTTCACAGAAACATGGCTCTCTCGGGATATACTGTCTGAGTCTATACAGCCAGTTGGGTTCTCAGTTCATCGCGCAGACAGGAATAAATATCTCTCCGGAAAGAAGAAGGGCAGGGGTATATTTTTCATGAATAACTACTCATGGTGTGATTGTGATAACATACAGAAACTCAAGTCCTTTTGTTCACCTGACCTAGAATACCTCACAATCAAATGCCGACCGTATTACCTCCCAAGAGACTTCTCTTCGGTTATAGTCACAGCCTTGTATATTCCCCCTCAAGCCGAAACCACGACGGCCAATGAAGAACTACACTGGACTCTATGCAAATGGAACCACATATCCTGAGGACAAATGTATTGTAGCTGGGGATTTTAACAAAGCTAATCTCAGGAAATGCTACCAAAGTTCTACCAGCACATTGACTGTAGCACTCGCTCTGAGAAAACATTGGATCACTGTTACTCAGCTTTTCGAAATGCCTACAAGGCCCTCCCCAGCCCTCCCTAAGGCAAATCTGATCATGACTCCGTTTTGCTCCTCCCTGCCTATAGGCAGGAACTCAAACAGGAAGTATCCATGCTACGGACTGGGATATTTTCACGACCGTCGTCAGAGTGGAAATGACCGGACCAAGGTGCAGCGTGGTGAGCGTACATTTCTATTTATTATGAATGTCGCCAACAAAAACAAGAAACAACAAAAACGAACGTGAAGCTGACTAGGGCTATACAGGCCACTAACACAGACAACTACCCACAACTAAGCTGGAGAAACAGGCTGCCTAAGTATGATTCCCAATCAGAGACAACGATAGACAGCTGTCCCTGATTGAGAAAGATACCCGGCCAAAACATAGAAACAGCAAACATAGAAATAAAGAAACTAGAATGCCCAGCCTAGTCACACCCTGGCCTAACCAAAATAGAGAATAAAAGCCTCCCTATGGCCAGGGCGTGACAGATATGTTCCGGGTAGCCTCTGAGAATAATATCGACGAATACACAGATACGATGACTGAGTTTATCAGGAAATGTATAGGAGATGTACCCTTGTGACTATTGAAACATACCCAAACCAGAAACTGTGGAAAGATTGCAGCATTCACGCAAAACTGAAAGCGCAAACCACCACATTAAACTATGACAAGGTGACTGGAAATATGGCCGAATACAAACAGGGTAGTTATTCCCTCCATAAGGCAAGCAAACAAGCAAAACATCAGTACAGAGACAAAGTGGAGTTGCAATTCAACGGCTCAGACACGAGACATACATAGCAGGGTCTACAGACAATCACAGACTACAAAGAGAAAACCAGCCACGTCGCGGACACCAACGTCTTGCTTCCGAATAAGCTAAACACCTTTTTCGCACGCTTTGAGGATAACACAGTGCAATCGACGCAGCCAGCTAAAAAGGACTGTGGGTTCTCCTTCTCCGTGGCCAACATGAGCGAGACATTTAAGCGTGTTAACCCTCACAAGGTTGCCGGCCCAGACAGCATCCATAACCGCGTCCTCAGAGCATGTGCAGACCAACTGGCTGGAGTGTTTACGGACATATTAAATCGCTCCCTATCCCAGTCTGCTCTCCCCACATGCTTCAAGATGTCCACCATTGTTCTTGTACCCAAGAAAGGAAAGGTAACTGAACTAAATGACTATCGCCCGTAGCACTCACTTCTGTCATCATGAAGTGCTTTGAGAGACTAGTCAAGGATCCTATCACTTCTACCTTACCTGACACCCTAGACCCACTTCAATTTGCTTAACGCCCCAATAGATCCACAGACGATGCAATCGCCATCGGACTGCACACTGCCTTATCCCATCTGGACAAGAAAAATACCTATATAAGAATGCTGTTCATTGACTATAGCTCAGCCTTCAACACCATTGTACCCTTCAAACTCATCATTAAACTCGGGGCCCTGGGTCTGAACCACGCCCTGTCCAACTGGGTCCTGGACTTCCTGACGGACCGCCCTCAGGGTAGGAAACAACACCTCCTATGCGTGGCCTCCAACTCAATCATCAAGTTTGCAGATGAAACAACAGTAGTAGGCCTGATTACCAACCATGACAGCCTACGGGGAGGAGGTGAGGGCCCCTGGGAGTTTGGTGCCTGGAAAATAACCTCTCGCTCAATGTCAACAAAACAAAGAAACTGATCGTGGACTTCAGGAAACAGCAGAAGGAGCACCCCCCAATACACATCAACGGGACAGCAGTGGAGAAGGTGGAAAGCTTCAAGTTCCTCGGCGTACACATCACTGACAAACTGAAATTGTCCACCCACACAGACAGGCGCAACAGCTCCTCTTCAATCTCAGGAGTCTGAAGAAATTTGTCTTGGCACCTAAAACACTCACAAACTTCTACAGATGCACAATTGAGAGCATCCTGTCAGCTGTATCACCGCCTGGTACAGCAAATGCACCACCCGCAACCACAGGGCTCTCCAGAGGGTGGTGCGGTCTGCCCAACACATCACCGGGGGCAAACTACCTGCCCTCCAGGATACCTACAGCACCCGATGTCACAGGAAGGCCAAGAAGATAGTCAAGGACAACAACCACCCGAACCACTGCCTGTTCACCCCGCTATCATGCAGAAGCTGAGGTCAGTACAGGCACATTAAAGCTGGGACAGAGAGACTGAAAAACAGCTTCTATCTCAAGGCCATCAGATTGTTAAATAGCCATCACTAGCACCTTAGAGGCTGCTGCCCTATATACATAGACTTGAAATCACTTGCGACTTTAATAATGGAACACTAGTTACTTTAATAATGTCTACATATTTAGCATTACTCGTCTCATTAGTATATACTGTATTCTATTCTATTCTACTGTACTTTTAATTCCATTCCTTTACATTAGATTTGTGTGTATTGTGTGTACTGTTGTGAAATTGTTAGATATTACTTGGTAGCTATTACTGCACTGTTGGAAGCAGAAACTCAAGCATTTTTCTACACCCACAATAACATCTGCTAAACATGTGCATGTGACCAATACAATTTGATTTGATTTTATTTACCTTGTCACAACACAACTGATTGGCTCAAATGCATTAAGAAGGAAAGAAATTCCACAAATTAACTATTAACAAGGCATACAGGTTCATTGAAATGCATTCCAGCTGACTACCTCATGAAGCTGGTAAAAAGAATGCCAAAGTGTGCAAAGCTGTCATCAAGGCAAAGGGTGGCTACTTTGAAGAATCTCAACCATAAAATATATTTTGATTAGTTTAACACTCTTTTGGTTACTAGATGATTCCATATGTGTTATTTCATAGTTTTTCTGTCTTTACTATATTCTACAATGTACTGTATGTACATTTTTTTTTATTTTATATATTTTATTATGTTCTAACCCTACCACGCTTCCCCTAATTGGAGTAAACTAGTGAACGACAACGCTTAGGCTTCTACTTCCAGATTATACATATTATATACATTTTACGGGCACAGTCTATTTTACAATAGTTATATTTTGTTTGTTTTTACTCCTGTCCTTCCTCTAACCTCAACCTCTCCCCTCTATTTCTTTCACAAAATTTCTGAACCAATAAACATTTTACGGACACATTATGATTTACATGAGTTATCTTGTTGTTATTAGTTGTCATCATTCCCAACCATCAGCGCCTTTCAACCCCTCCCATCTATCGCTTAACACCATCCATATTGAATTTCTATTTTCTATTTCTAACTGTGCTGTGATGTTTCATAAAAGTTCTGAACCTTTCTATTCTCATAATTTCTACAGATTGTAAATTAAAATATTTTTTGGGCTAAAAGTATTATGATATTATTGATCGATTGACTATGACTTTGGATCACCCAGTAGTGTGTCATGACGTGACTATCATTAATGTGATGATGGTTATTTTATCAAATCAATGAACTATGCTTAATTATTATGTGATTAAATTAATCATGTAAAAATTTACTCATTAGCAAACTTGGGGCACCACGGATAAAGTTTGTTTAACTTCTCTAGGGTAGGGGGCAGCATTCGGAATTTTGGATGAAAATCATGCCCAAATTAAACTGCCTGCTTCTCGGGCCCGGAAGACATGATATGCATATAACTGGTAGATTTGGATAGAAAACACTCTAAAGTTTCCAAAACTGTTAAAATTGTGTCTGTGAGTATAACAGAACTGATTTGGCAAGCGAAAACCTAAGAAAAATCCATTTGGGAAGTCATTTTTTGGGGGGGTTTGTAGTTTTCTATTCAATGCCATTACAGTATCCATTGACTTAGGAGTCAAATTGCAGTTCCTATCCCTTCCAATAGATGTCAACAGTCTTTAGAAATTGTTTCAGGCTTGTATTCTGAAAAATTAGGAAGTAAGAGCAGTCTGAATGAGTGGACCCTAAAGTGTCACAGAGCCTTTTCATGCGCACGACCGAGAGAGTGCCTTTCTTGTTTACCTTTTAAATTGACGACCTTATTGTCTGGTTGAAATATTATCCATTATTTAGGCTAAAAACAACCTGAGGATTGAATATAAACATCGTTTGACATGTTTCTATTAACTTGACTGCATTTGAGCCTGTGGATTACTGAAGAAAACGTGTGAACGAGGTTTTTGGATATAAAGAGACTTTATCGAACAAAAGGAACATTTATTGAGTAAATTAATGTCTGCTGAGTGCAACCATATGAAGATCATCAAAGGTAAGGGATTAATTTGATCTCTATTTCTGACTTGTGTAACTCTTCTACTTGGCTGGTTACTGTTTGTAATGATTTGTCTGCTGGGCTATGTTCTCAAATAATCGTAAGGTATGCTTTCGCCGTAAAGCATTTTTTAAATCTGACACCGTGGTTGGATTCACAAGAAGTTAATATTTTAACCTATGTAAAATATGTTTTGTTTTCTGAATTTTTATAATGAGTATTTCTGTATTTGAATTTGGCGCCCAGCAGTTTCACTGGCTGTTGAAGAGGTGGGACGCTAACGTCTCACGTACCCAAGAGAGGTTAAAGAGTTACCGTTTCCCGAATTAACTGAAGAATATATCACAATATATCGTTATCATACCAGTCATCCATTAATCATTTTTACCTCGTTTCAGTCTCATTCTGAACGTCGTTGACTTCAAATCTGCACGAACCCTAGTCTAAATGATGATTCAGCGATACACAAATTGGCTTAATTATTTATTTTCTAACTAACTAAATAATCACACAGAAATACATAAACACAAACATGGTATACATTGAATTGATTACTAACATAATGCAATGAAATGTCCCTAGCGGACTAACCCGATATGATGGAAGGGAGTGGATGAAAGGTAGGGGCAAGATAAAGAGAGCGGGAGAGACAAAGAAGGGACCCATTGTACATACATGTGGAAAGTATGCTCATCGTAAATATGGATATTTAGAACCCTAACAACCGCTCATTCGGATTTGGAAATGCAACACATAAACTCAGCAAAAAAAGAAACAGACCTTTTTCAGGACCCTGTCTTTCAAAGATAATTCGTAAAAATCCAAATAACTTCACAGATCTTCATTGTAAAGGGTTTAAACACTGTTTCCCATTCTTGTTCAATTAACCATAAACAAATAATGAACATGCACCTGTGGAACGGTCGTTAAGACACTAACAGCTTACAGACGGTAGGCAATTAAGGCCACAGTTATGAAAACTTAGGACACTAAAGATGCCTTTCTACTGACTCTGAAAAACATCAAAAGAAAGATGCCCAGGGTCCCTGCTCATCTGCACGAACATGCCTTATGCATGCTGCAAGGAGGCATGAGGACTGCAAGGAGGCATGAGGACTGCAGATGTGGCAGAGAGTTACACCAGGAACACACAATCCCTCCATCAGTGCTCAGACTGTCCGCAATAGGCTGAGAGAGGCTGGACTGAGGGCTTGTAGACCTGTTGTATGTCACCAGACATCACCGTTTGTGTCGCCTTTGGACACAAACCCACCTTCGCTGGACCAGACAGGACTGGCAAAAATTGCTCTTCACTGACGAGTCGTGGTTTTGTCTCACCAGGGGTGATGGTCAAGGTCTGGGGCGGTGTGTCACAGCATCATCTGAATGAGCTTGTTGTCATTGCAGGCAATCTCAACGCTGTGCGTTACAGGGAAGACCTGTATGGGAAGACCTGACATGACGCTCTAGCATGACAATGCCACCAGCCATTCTGCTCATTCTGTGTGTGACAGGAATGTCAGGGTTCTGCCATGGCCAGCAAAGAGCCCGGATCTTAATCCCATTGGGCACGTCTGGGACCTGTTGGATCGGAGGGTGAGAGCAACCCCTATTACCAGTCTGTTCAACCTCTCTTTTGTATCGTCCGAGATCCCTAAAGATTGGAAAGCTGCCGCGGTCATCCCCCTATTCAAAGGCGGTGACACTCTAGACTCAAACTGTTATAGACCTATATCCATCCTGCCCTGCCATTCTAAAGTCTTTGAAAGTCAAGTTAACCTTTTGTCAATAGGGGGAGCAGTTAGCATTTTTTTTTTCTGGGTGTTGCCAAATTAAACTGCCTCGTACTCAATTCTTGCTCGTACAATATGCATATTATTAATTCTATTGGATAGAAAACACTCTAGTTTCATAAACCGTTGGAATTATGTCTGTGGGTGACCCAGAACTCTTTCTACAGCGAAATCCATGACAGGTACTGCGAAGGTCTGAGAGCGAAGCTCTGGTCTCAGATCAGTTTTAAAGGTCTGTGTGTATCCTATGGAACGACATGAACTGCACCCGCCTTCCCCTGGATGTCAGTAACCAATGAGAAGTGGAATGGGCTTTCTACGTAGCTCTCAGAGGTTATAAAAGGCCAAGGAGTGAGGGTAGCCTTCTTTTCGACGCTGACCATTACGCAGAGAGGGACCTCAGGATGCCATTTTCAAACGCTCAGTTATCAACGTTAGATGTATCCGTCTGTAATTTAATTCGATATAGGTGTTAGAAACATCATAACGAAGCTATTTTAAACCGAGTTATATCAGATTATGCGAGTATATTGCTATTTTTCAGAATTTCCTCAGTATTGCGTCTTGAGGATTTGGACACGTTGGGGCAAAATAGCTATTGTTAGCTGCTATATCAGAAGTTGAATGCAACGTTTTACAACCAAGCAACGATTCTTTTGGACAAAGGACCACTTGGCCAAGATTCTGATGGAAGCTCGTCGAAAAGTAAGAGCTATTTATGATGTTATTCCGTTTTTATGTGGAAAAATGTAAACTCAATAATGGCGACTAGTGACGCCATTATTGCGGCACTAGTCTGGCTGTAACGCACACTGTATGTCTAGTAACGTTAATTTTAAAAATCTAACTCAGCGGTTGCATTAATAACTAATGCATCTTTCATTTCATGTCCAAACTGTATTTTTTTAGTCAAGTTTATGAATAGTTTTCGATAAAAATAGTTGTATTTTCAAGATGGCGCCGGGCAGATTGCTTGAGTAGTTGGACACTATTTCCATTGTGTAAGCACGATTTGTGCCGCTAAATATGCACATTTTCGATCAAACTCTATATGGATTGTGTAATATGATGTTACAGGAGTGTCATCGGAAGAATTCTGAGAAGGTTAGTGAAAAAATTAATGTATTTTGGTGATGATAACGCTATAGCTAATTTTGCCTTGAATCAATGCTCGGGTAACGTTTGCAAATGTGGTATGCTAATATAACGATTTATTGTGTTTTCGCTGTAAGACACTTTGAAAATCTGAAATATTGTCTGAATTCACAAGATCTGTGTCTATCCATTGCTGTGAGCTGTGTATTTTTAAGAAATGTTTTATGATGAGTAAATTGGTAATACACGTTGCTCTATGTAGTAATTCTAGTCGCTTTGGGGAGATTTGTGATGGTGGCTGCAATTGCAAACTATGATTTATACCTGAAATATGCACATTTTTCTAACAAAACCTATGCTATACAATAAATATGTTATCAGACTGTCATCTGATGAGGTTTTTTCTTGGTTAGTGGCTATTTATTTCTTTATTTGGTCGAATTGGTGATAGCTGGTGATGGAGTGGAAAAATAGTGGAGTAAAAAAAATGGTGTCTTTTGCTAACGTGGTTAGCTAATAGATTTACATATTGTGTCTTCCCTGTAAAACATTTTAAAAATCAGAAATGGTGGCTAGATTCACAAGAAGTGTATCTTTCATCTGGTGTCTTGGACTTGTGATTTAATGATATTTAGAAGCTACAATTTACTTGTGACGCTATGCTAGCTATGCTAGTCAGTGGGGGGGGGGTGGGGGGTGCTCCCGGATCCGGGTTTCTGAGGCGGTAAAAGTTAACAAACAGATCACTAAACATTTCGAGTCCCACCGTACCTTCTCCGCTGTGCAATCAGGTTTCCGAGCTGGTCACGGGCACACCTCAGCCACACTCAAGGTACTAAACGATATCATAACCGGCATCGATAAAAGACAGTACTGTGCAGCCGTCTTCATCGACCTGGCCAAGGCTTTCGACTCTGTCAATCACCGTATTCTTATCGGCAGACTCAACAGCCTTGGTTTCTCAAATGACTGCCTCGCTTGGTTCACCAACTACTTCTTAGAAAGAATTCAGTGTGTCAAATCAGAGGGCCTGTTGTCCGGACCTCTGGCAGTCTCTATGGGGGTACCACAGCGTTCAATTCTCGGGCCGACTCTTTTCTCTGTATATATCAACGATGTCGCTCTCGCTGCGGGCGATTCTCTGATCCACCTCTACGCAGATGACACCATTCTGTATACATCTGGCCCTTCTTTGGACACTGTGTTAACTAACCTCCAGATGAGCTTCAATGCCATACAACACTCCTACCAATCAGGCGAGGCAGTCATTTGAGAAATCAAGACTATGTAGACTATTATTCAGGTTTCTGTAACTGTTATAACTTAATTAATAAGAGGTTGCCATACTGATGTGTAGAGATGTTATTACTACGGTATAAGTGGTATTGATATTGTCATAACTTAATTAATAAGGGGTTGCCATACTGACGTGTAGAGATGTTATTACTACGGTATAAGTGGTATTGATATTGTCATAACTTAATTAATAAGGGGTTGCCATACTGAGGTGTAGAGATGTTATTACTACGGTATACGTGATATTGATAGTGTCATAACTTAATTAATAAGGGGTTGCCATACTGAGGTGTAGAGGTATCCATCGCTGTTCATCCCAATGTAGAGCCCTGTCTTAGTGCTCTGGATGGCTACTATCCTCAGTCCCACAGGAATCAAGTTGAACTGCACTGCAAAACAGACACAAGGGAGGGAAATATAGAGGGGGAGGGGCAGAGTGAAGGAAGGAGTTAGACAGGTGTTAGAGCAGTCTGTTGTTGCTTTCTAAAAACATTCTCAGTGAACTGATCTCACAGTGTTTCAAAAACACAATTAGAGCCTCCTCTCGTCTCATTCCTACCTCCATCCGTCAGGGAAAAAAGAAAGAGAGGAAGAAAGTCAGAAGTTTAAGAAAAACAAAGCCTCTCTGTTCCACCTGCGGGTCAGAGTGACCAGGAACAGAGAGATACAGCGAGAGGGGGAAAGGAAAGTGTGAGAGAGAGAGAGAGAGAGAGAGAGAGAGAGAGAGAGAGAGAGAGAGAGAGAGAGAGAGAGAGAGAGAGAGAGAGAGAGAGAGAGAGAGAGAGAGAGAGAGAGAGAGAGAGAGAGAGAGAGAAACACACTGAGAGACGTGGGAAAGGAGAGTGAGAGAAGGAGAGAAGAGAGAGAGAGAAAGAAAGAGGGAAAGGGAAAGATGGAGAGATAAAGAGAGAGGGGGAAAAGGAAAGTCTGAGAAAGAGAGAGAAGGGGAGAAAGACAGAAAGAGAGAGAGAGAAACTGAGAGGGGGAAAGGAGAGTGAGAGAGATAGAGAGAGCGAGAAATGAGAGAGCAAGATGAGAAAGAGTACAAAAGAAGGAGAGAGAGAACAGAAGGCTTTAAGCCTATGGAATTCATTACGGAGTGAAACCTGCAGAATTCATCTTTAACAACACTGTAAACCCACTTTCTTTTTTCTCTTTGTAAAGGGATACTTCTGGGATTTTGGCAGGATCTGGCACCTCTCCGTTCTGGATGGTTTCGTTCCGGAACCTATTTGGCTGGATACGGTACCTCTACATGAGAAAAAAATCACTGTTGACAATGAAAAAAGTATCATTCCAGTTGCCGCCTCGTTAAATTTCCTGCCCCCTAAAATATGTAATGTGAAACGTAGATTTTCAGCCGGTGCCTAATATTCTAAGAATTCATTAGTGTTGGGCCAGCCTGGGCTTTTGGTTTGTGCAACATTATAGCCTGTATCATTTTCTCTACTAGACATGAGCCTGCAACTCTTATCTTGCCAGCTTTGTAGTTCCTCATTTGTTTCCTTATGGAATCAGCTGCAGCACCTCTGATTACTTGAAATAAATTTGCCAAAGTTATAGAATTACTGCTGTCTGTTATTAAATAATAATAAATAATACATTAAATAATGCAGAATACTACTCCAGGAGTAGGCCAATAATTTTGCCACAGAGGATCAATAGCTTCATTTAAAAAATTGCTTAGCTGGGGATTGTGTTCATGTAGACCAATAACAAAGCATATAGCCCAGGAACGCTTGGCATATCTGCCAGTGAACAGCATGCAGCCAGAACAAGCCTTTCGCAATATTCCAAATACAATCATGGAAAAATATTTTTTATCAACTTTCAAATAGGCCTGTTGAGAAAACATTGTTTTACAAAGTGAAACAAGAGATAGGCTTTTAGCACGAGAGTGTTGGCCATCACCCGCGAGTGAGCTGCGTATCATTGGGTGAGTCAGTGAAACTGGAAAGCTTTTCTAGGACTATAATTTCCTCCTCATATTGTACAATATATGTCTCCACACATCTAGGCCTAGGCTATTGACGGATTCAAGACGAGGAGGTTTTTAATGATCTCAGATTCTTAGTTTGTCAGTGTCAAAGTAGCCTGTCAGATCTATCATTTGTGCAGTGGTCTGCTAATGCTTCCAGTCATATAAAATTAGGTAGAATCGCATAAAATGTGTTTAGAAAATACCAAATTCTTCCTGGACCCAAGTACAAAAAAAGTTCCCCATGTGTGCAACTTCTGTAAGCGCCTCTATTCTAAATGCTCAATGCAACTACTCAAATGCAATGATATGCACTGCTTTCTTTCTTCTTCATGCAATCCCGTTACCTCAGAGCACCCCAGGGCACCTCCTTCTTGCGCACATTTTTTGTTCCGGCACCTCCTGATTTGGGCACTGACAGAAACAGCAGCTGTGACCATAGATGCTGTCACCATAGACTTCCAGTCATTGCACTAATGCTAGATAGCAAACTGCAGGCAGAGATATAAAATGGTATGCACGACTTCATCTGGCTCTGGGGAAGTAGATAAAGGGCTTCATTGCCAAAATCCCGAAGTATCCCTTGAATGCAGTTCAGTGTATCTCCTCTATTCTGAACCTTGGATTTTTCCATTAAAACACACCTAACCTGACTCTGTCTATAAAGCATTGTATGTGTCTACAGTATCAGTCAAAAGTTTGGACACACCTACTCATTCAAGGGTTTTTCTTTATTTTTTTACTATTTTCTACATTGTAGAATAATAGTGAAGACATCAAAACTATGAAATAACACATATGGAATCATGTAGTAACCAAAAAAGTAATAAACAAATATATTTTATATTTGAGATTCTTCAAAGTAGCAAACCTTTGCCTTGATGACAGCTTTGCACACTCTTGGCATTCATTCTCTCAACCAGCTTCATGAGGTAGTCACTTGGAATGCATTTCAATTAACTGGTGTGCCTTGTTAAAAGTTAATTTGTGTAATTTCTTTCCTTCTTAATGCATTTGAGCCAATCAGTTGTGTTAGGGCGAAGATAGCCCTATTTGGTAAAAGACCGTATTATGGCAAGAACAGCTCAAATAAGCAAAGAGAAACGACAGTCCATCATTACCTTAAGACATGAAAGTCAGTCAATGCGGAAAATTTCATTACATTTATTAGAGTTAACTGCACCTCAGATTGCAGCCGAAATAAATGCTTCACAGAGTTCAAGTAACAGATACATCTCAACATCAACTGTTCGGAGGAGACTATGTGAATCAGGCCTTCATGGTCAAATTGCTGCAAATTAAAAACTACTAAAGGACACCAATAAGAAGAAGAGACTTGCTTGGGCCAAGGAACACGAGCAATGGACATTAGACCAGTGGAAATATGTCCTTTGGTCTGATGAGTCCACATTTGCCCTGTCCTGTTTTTCAACAGGATAATGACCCAACACACTCCAGGCTGTGTAAGGGCTATTTGACCAAGAAGGAGAGTGATGGAGTGCTGCATCAGATGACCTGGCCTCCACAATCACCCAACCACAACACAATTTAGATGGCTTGGGATGAGTTGGACTGCAGAGTGAAGGAAAAGCAGCCAACAAGTGCTCTGCAAATGTGGGAACTCCTTCAAGACGGTTGGAAAAGCATTCCAGGTGAAGCTGGTTGAGAGAATGCCAAGAGTGTGCAAAGCTGTCATCAAGGCAAAGGATGGCTATGTTAAATATATTTTCATTTTTTGAACACTTTTTTGGTTACTACATGATTCTGTATGTGCTATTTCATAGTTTTGATGTCTTCGCTATTATTCTACAATGTAGAAAATAGTACAAATAAAGAAAAACCCTTGAATGAGTAGGTGTGTCCAATCTTTTGACTGGTAGTGTACAGTATGTCCTCTCATCAGCGAGTCTTGAACGTGAGCCCAGTGTACCCTCTATGTGGGGGGATATACCAAGTAACAGGTTAACGTGAGCGATATTGACAAAACGCCCCTCGGCTTCACAACACTGCGGGAGCCATGCAGATTTTAAACTGATGCCTTAAAGCATTAAGACGACTGCTGCCGTGGGAAACAAAGCCCTCACTCACTGCCCTTGAAGGTTCTAAAAGATCCCAAGAAACAAGCTAGGATTAGTAGCTTTAAATAAGCCACTCAATAGCCAGTGTCACGACTTCCACCAGAGTCGGTCCCTCTCCTTGTTTCGAGCGGCAATCGGCGGTCGACGTCACCGGCCTTCTAGCCATCACCGATCCACTTTTCATTTTCCATTTGTTTTGCCTTTGTTTTTTACACACCTGGTTTCAATTCCCCATTACATGTTCATTATTTAACCCTCTGGTTTCCCCCATGTTTGTGTGCGTGTTTGGTTTTTTGTAAGGCTGTATCTGACGGCTGGTATATTGTTACCGGGTTTTGTTGTTACGCCCGTTTATTTCGTGGTACTGGTATTTTTCCAGCACCAGAGTATTGTGTTTATACTGGTGTTTTTCTTGAATTAAATACCTTGTCCACGCATCTCAGCTCTCCTGCGCCTGACTCCTTTCACCAGTTACTCACAGCCTTGACAGCCAGCATAAAAAAAATAACAATCCAAACGCAATTATCAACCACTGACCGCTTTCGTCTAATACAGTTTTCTCGCTGAAAGAAAGAGAGTGATGAGGGGATGGTTGGTGAAAGAGTGCAGCCATGGCTGCCCCCGCCGCCTCTCTCCATCTCTCTATCTCCAGGCCAGGCTTTTATTTGTTCTATCGATCCCTGAATCTCAACTAGGCCATTTCGCAAATGAACATGGTGTCACCGAAGACCACGGAGAAGATGACAAATAGAAGAGCACCCTCTCTATCGCACACACACACATTGAATATGTAATACCCCCTTCCTCCCCATAACCCTGGCCACTGCGACAGACAGCACACACAATCCTCTCTCTCTCTCTCTCTTTTCTCTCTCTCTTCCTTTCTCTCTCATCAAGACCCTGCTCTGACCTGTATTTCTCTTTCTGTCTCCCCTCCCCTCTCTTTTCTCCAATCTCTTTAATCATTAATCATTTCTCCCACCATTCATTTGCTCACGTCCTCTCTATCTCTTCACCTACTCTACAGTATCTCCTACTTTCCTATTACTCTCTCTCTCCCTCTCCCTTCTCCTCGCTATGTTCTGCTCTGTTCTTCCAGGCATCAAAGAGAGGAGTGCGTCAGTCCGTCCCCCACCCCTCCATGTCATAGTGAGTGAGAGTTTGTCCTTCTTTCTCGCTTCATCAACGGTGTCTCTCTTATCGTCTAGGTTATACCACTCTCTGTAGATAATAGGTCAGCCTGCCGTTTCTCTGTCTCCATTCCTCTTCTCTATTTTTGCTCTCCCCTCTTTCTTTCTCGAGATGCTTGGCGTGGCTCTGGGGAGACGGCTCAATTAATTAAAGTTGTTTGAGTGAGAGACGGAGGGAGGGAGAGAGAGAGATAAAGAGAGAGAAAGAGAGAGACGGAGGGTAAGCGAGAGTGAGAAGATAGATAGGTGGCTTTCCTGAATCAATCCCAGCAAGTCAATTTGAGAGCTTGAGATCATTTACACAATAAATAAACGAGGAGAAAAACTACCAGGGAGAGAGGGATGGAGGAGAGGAGAGGGCATCAGCAGGCTTCTTGATAAGCAGGAGGGATGGACGGATGGCAGGAGGGAAAGAGAGTAGGCGTAGAGGAGAGGGAGGAAGGGCAATGGAGGGAAGGTGTGGAGATGGCATCAGTTGTCTTGTTGCTGCGAGCCTTGCAGTGAGAACAGGATTAGCTGTCATGTAGAGAGTTCAACACAAAGCCAGCAAGTAGATAGACTACAAATAGATGGACTACAAGTAGATGGACTACAGGAAGTGTAGCTTGTTCTCTACTTCCTATTTGGTAGGAGAGGTGGTAGAGAGGGGGGTGGATGCGTCTTAATTGACACCCTAGTCCCTCATGTAGTTCACTATGTTTGACCCGAGCACTCAGGAATCAATTAATATCAGGATTTACAGATTACTTGAGTGACATAAGATTGACTACTTTTGAAGTGCCTATGATACTCATTCTCCTATTCCTATAGCAGTGAGTTTCATATAGCACATATCCCAAATGGCACCCTATTTCCTAGGGGCCCTGGTCAAAAGTAGTGGACTATATAGGGAATAGGGTGCTATTTGTTATTGAAGTACTGTGTAATGCTCTTCTGATGTTTATAAGCTCTATCTGTCTGTCACTCATCTCTCATCGCCATGATGACGCTACTTTAAGGGATTACTCAGACATCATCACTCTACCAATCAGAGCAACAGATCGAGAGGAAGAGGATAGGGGTCACAAGAGGTCAAATAATGTAGAGACCACCAGTCATCTAACGTCTCCCTATACGCTCTATTCCTCTTTATTTTTTATTATTTTATAAATTTTTCTATATCTACTTTGTGCATGACACAAGTAATTTTTCCAACAATTGTTTACAGGCAGATTATTTCACTTATAATTCAATGTGTCACTATTCCAGGTGGTCAGAAGTTTACATACCCTAAGTTGACTGCCTTTGAACGGCTTGGAAAGTTCAGAGTCCATCTACACTCTCTCCCTCCCTCTCTCTCTCACTCTCTGTATTTAACCTACTCTATTCCTTCAGTGTTGTTTCACCTCTTTCTAGTTCTCTCCTTGGTTTATTCTCTTCTCTCTCTCTCTCTCTCTTTGATTCTACCTCCTGTGAAACACCTACACTCATTTATCTATGTCTTATTCCACATCATTATTTATCAGAACCCCTTCTCTTTCTTACTTCTTTCTTTCTCTCTTGATGTCCTCTGTCTCCCTGACTCTCTCTTTCACTCTCTCTCTCCTTCTCTCAAACTGTCCCTTGATCTCACTTCCCTATTCCTCACCCTGTCTCATCCTCACACACCCTCTATCTCTCTCTGTCTCTTTCTCTCTCTCTCTCTCTCTAAGTCTCTCTGTTTCTGTCTCTCTCTGTCTCTCTCTGTCTCTCTCTCTCTAAGTCTCTCTGTCTCTGTCTCTCTCTATCTTTCTGTATCTCTCTGTCACCCGCTCCCTTCATCCGACTGCAGCATAAGAAGTGCATTTCAATGCTTTCAATATATCGCATGCCTTTCCTTTCCTTGAGTGCTGCTATCTTTGTGCACAAAGTGTTGATGCTTTTCCTTTCAGAGGTTTTCCTTGTCTTGTCTGTCTGATGAATAAAGATAGCTGTTAACGACTGTACTACTTTGAGAGAGTTTGTGTGTGTGTGTGTGTGTGTGTGTGTGTGTGTGTGTGTGTGTGTGTGTGTGTGTGTGTGTGTGTGTGTGTGTGTGTGTGTGTGTGTGTGTGTGTGTGTGTGTGTGTGTGTGCGCGTGCATGTATGTGTGTGATCGAGTTACTCTAGGGAGGATGTCAGACCAGACCAATCCCTGTACTGGAAGGGATGAATAACGATTTTCAGAAGCAGTAATTGGAGGGGATAAAAGTGCAGGGAATCAAGCTGACTGGTCCTTATGGCTTTCCGATGGGATGTCCACACAAAAGTCAATTTCTCCTCCGCCCCTTTCCAGACGGATTGAGATTTTCAAAGCAGGCCAAATCCATTGACACCGCTTCACCACCCTTTCAACCCCAATCTCTCACTTTCTTGTTTTTCATCTTCCTCTTCTACTCTCTAGATCTCTGTTTTTCAGTCTCCGTTTTTTTTCTCTGCCTCTCAATAAACTATTCTCCCAACCTCTTACCCTCCTTGTCTCTCTTTCTTCTGTTTCTCTCTGTCTCACTTTTGTTTTCTCTCTCCATCTCTCTATTTCATTTTCCGGTCTGTTTCTCCCTCCTACCTTTCTCTGTAGGCTGTGAGAGTCCCTCCTCTATTGCTACAGTATTAAGGCATCCTCCTCCTCTCCTCCCCCTATCTCCCCCCTCTCCTCCCCCTTTCTCCTCCCTCCTTCATGTATCTCAAGTGGAGGTCAAGCTCTCTCACACACACAGCCATGTCACAATGTCAACCCACTGGTCAGTCCAGCTGGTCAGAGAAGAGGTGTCCAAAATCTGGATTCTCCCTCCCTCCCTCCATTCCTCTCCCCCTCCCCTTTCCCTCATTACCCCTATTACATAACTCTCTGAAAGAGAGAGGGAGAGAAATATCCAGCCTCTCTGACCTCCCACCAGAGGGGGGAGACACCGTGATTGAACGGCCATCAGTGGATCGCCAGCTGCTCCTTTGGCACCACAGTCCCTCCTCCCTTGATCTCCTCTTTCTCTCATCTCTCATCCCTCCTCTCTCTCCCTCTTCCCTGTCTTCCCATCTGTTCCTCTGCTGTCTGTTCCTCTGCTCTTTACCTTCCTTCCATCCTTCTTTCATTCTTTCTTTCTTTCCTTCTGTCTTTCCTTCCTTCCTTCCTTCCTTTCTTCCTCTTTGCCTAGGTGTAGGGATACTACTGACACACAGTGCAATTGAGGCCCAGCTAGCACATTTGTTTCCTTGGGGGAACATCTGTTTTTGGTTTCCCATTGGCTCTGGCAATTATTATAATTATTTGTTTTATTTAACCTTCATTTATTTAGGGAATGAAGCCCTAAATAACCAGTAAAACTGAATGTTTTTTTAACATTCTGAAAACAGAAGTGACGATATTGCCGGTTCTGAGAACGTTTTACCATGGTTCCCTGATACTTTTTCTGGGAGGTGTTATTAATGTTCTGAGAAAGGAAATGATACGTTACTTGAAGGTAATTAAATAATGTTCTGAGAACATATTTCAATTAGACTTTTAATAACACTGCCAGCTTATTTTGTGTTAACTGTTTGAACAAGCACAGACAGTGCCCTCAAAGCTCATCACTAAGCTAAGGACTCTGGAACTAAACACCTCCCTCTGCAACTGGATCCTGGATTTCCTGACGGGCAGCCCCCTGGTGATAAGGGTAGGCAACAACACATCTTCCATGCTGATTCTCAACATAGGGGGCCCCTCAGGGGTGTGTGCTTAGTCCCCTCCTGTACTCCTTGTTCACCCACGACTGCGTGGCAATGCATGACTCCAACAACGTCATTACATTTGCCTACAACACAACGGTCACCAACAACGACGATCACCAACAATGATGAGACAGCCTACAGGGTGGAGGTCAGAGACAACAACCTCTCCCTCAACGTGAGCAAGACAAAAGAGCTGATTGTGGACTCCAGGTAAAGGGGGGCCGAGCACACCCCCATTCACATAGACGGGGTTATAGTGGAGCGGGTTGAAAGCTTCCTTTGTGTCCACATCCCTAACAAACTATCATTGTCCAAACACACCAAGGCAGTCGTGAAGATGGCACAACAACTCCTATTTCCCCTCAGGAGAATAAAATATTTGGCATGGATCCTCAGATCCTCCAAATGTTCTACAGCTGCACCACCAAGAGAATCCTGACTGGTTGCGTCACCGCTTGGTATGGCAACTGCTTGGCATCCGACTGCAAGCGCTACAGAGGGTAGTTTGTACGATCCAGTACACCACTGAGGCCAAGCTTCCTGACATCAGGACCTATATACTAGGCAGTGTCAGAGGAAGGCCCTAAAAAAGACTCCAGCCACCCTAGTCGTAGACTGTTCTCTCTGCTACCGTTAGTTAAGCAGTACCAGAGTGCCAAGTCTAGATCCAAAAGCCTCCATATCAGCTTCTACCTCCAAGCAATTAGACTGCTAAACAGTTAATCAAATGGATACCCAGACTATTTGTATTGACACCCTTTTTTACACTGCTGCTCCTCGTTGTTTATTATCTATTTATATTCACTTTACCCCTACCTACATGTACATATTACCTCAATTTAACTCGACTAACCTGTACCTCCGCAGATTGACTCAGTACCGGTACCTCCTGCATATAGTCTCATTATTGTTTTTTGTATTTTTTATTATTTTCTAGCAAAAATGTTCTGACTTTTAAAAAAAAACTGCATTGTTGGTTAAGGGCTTGTAACTAAGCATTTCACTGTAAGGTCTACACCTGTTGTATTCGGCGCATGTGACAAATACAATATGACACATGGAAATTAATTTGCTTAGGCATTAATCATACAAACACATTCATTTATTTGTTGTGGCACAGCATCAGTGAGATTTGAACCAATGATCTTCTGTTTGCTATCGATGGAATTAGTCCACAAAGTTTTACATTTTAATTTATTCAAACAGGCCCCATTTCAAAGGAAACAGTCAGTCATTCAAATCAGGTGTGGCCAATTACTGGGCGTGGCCAACACACCTGAACACACTTAACAAGATAGAGGATAGTCAGAGTTTTGTTTTCATAAGTTGCACCTCCTTCACCCGGTCACATCGCGCCATTGTTATGAACGTTCCCAAGCCTCCCTCTGCCAGCGGCGCCATAGTGGTGCCAAAAAGTCGTGATAAGCCCAGTCATTCGGGATGGAGGCTATTGACTGTTTAGTCTTTATTACACTATAGAGTCCTGGAAATATGATGACATCGTTAAAGTAGGCTGATATTTAGAAGGAAACAACTTTGCCATCATTATCATGTAGTCAAACTTACTTTAGACAGATGACAATGTTGTCATTAGCTAGCAAAGTTTGTTAAAAATAGCTAGCAATGCTAACGTGAGCTAGTTAAAATGTGGTGGCCTACCCTCAATTTTAGCTAGCTAGCTAACATTATACTCCATCTAAAGTTCATCTGGTGACATCAAAATGATGACAAAAGATTTTCGTACTAATTATTTGCCTACTTTTGAAATGTCATTGTATTTCAGAGCGACAGTAACGCCCTTTTTTTTGTATTTTACCCCCAATTTCTTGATATCCAATTGCGATCCAATTGCGATCTTGTAATGCACTTTTGATGAAATCAATGATCTGAATGTTCTGAAAACATGACTTTAAATAAAACCATCAGGAAACTTGTAGAAAATGTTATGCTGAAGTACTGAAATTCCCACAGAAGAACGTTGTTTCTTAAAGTTCTCAGAACAATTTGAGAACATTATTTGAAATTTAACCATGAGGACACAGTGTGCATACTGAATTACTGAAATTCCCACCTAATACACATATGGTTCTCAGAACGTTATGTGCTAGCTGGGTATCCTGCACCATTCCCAGAATGTTGTGGGAAGGTTGTATGTAAAATAACCACGCTTTCACCAAGCTCTAAGAACCATAAGGTTCTCAGAATGTTATGTGCAAAAGTCATAGAGGAAGGAAGGAAGCGATTTCTCCTCCAGAGGAGAGCAGAGTGGTAGAAACAAGACAGAGGTGATGGTGGAGGATGTATTCCCCCACGCCCTCTTTCATTCCAAGGTGTAAATTGGGTCTTGTGGCCCGGCCCCTGGGGGCTGTAAGGGGCCTTAGGTGGACATTTCCCATATCTGAGGCCATGGGGCTGGGACAATGTGCCCAGGACTGGGGGCACGAACTAGGTTCAGGGGCTATTTGCCATGGGGCCTTAGTTTGGGGTCTGTCAGGGCGCTGGAAGTAGAAGTTCCCGGGGCTGGAGGCCGGGGGTTGGGGGCGAGAGACTTGTGCGGGTAGCTGAAGGCTGGGGGTCGCAGGGATCGATCCGACAGGACGGCTTTGTTAAAATTAGCAATTAACTGGCAGGGCGGTGCAGCCGCAGTGTGTAATACGCCTGGCCAGGTGCCAAATGCCCAGGGGCCAAATGCCCAGGGTTCTCTGCCAACAGCAGCCTCTCTGCCTAATTGTCAGTGAGGGAGGAAAAGAGAGCAGCGGAATAGAGGAAGGAGGAAGGGGAGGAGAGGAGAGGGAGGCCTCCCATCCCAGTGTCCTTTAACAACTTCCAACGGTCAAATGTACTTTGAGAGAGTTTCTGTGTTTGTGTGTGTGTGTGTGTGTGTGTGTGTGTGTGTGTGTGTTTGGCTTGTTAGCAAAATGTAGAGAGGAGGGCAGGGGAAGCCCGGGAAGGCCTGCCTGTGGGCACAGGTCCAGCAGAAGACTCCAGACACTCTGTGTGAATCCAAAAGGGCACCCTATTCCCCATATAGTGCACTTCTTTTGACCAGGGCCCATAGGGAATAGGGTGCCATTTGGGACTCAGGCTGTCTCTGTAGAACTCATATGAATCTGACCATTTCCTCCTTAATTATTTATCTCCATTTGCTGCTGATTTGGCCCTTTTCTGACTGGCCTCCTTAGCATACGCCGCAGTAGGGTGCATAATTACACACACACACACACCACACCACACCACACCACACCACACCACACACACACACACACACACACACACACACACACACACACACACACACACACACACACACACACACACACACACACACACACGGACACGCACACGGACACGGACACGGACACGCACACAAGCATGCAGAAGCACATGTAAGGACAGACACTTTTTTATATAGGAGAGGTCAGGGAACCAGTGGGGGTCCTGGTGGGAGTCTTCGGGAGGATAAGAAGCAGAGACAGAGACAGGGAGAGTGAGGGGGGAAAGGGAGAGAAAGAGAGAGCGTGGAGTGTAAGCTGTAGCGTGACCGAGACAGAGAATACTCAGCAGGTCTGTCAGCCACTCAGAACCCTAGCAGACTGGGCTGTGTTGTGTTGTGTATGAGGGGTATCTCTGCTCCCTCCATAGGGAGAAGGCCTGTCATTCTGTCATTCTGTTATGGGGTATCTCTGCTCCCTCCATAGGGAGAAGGCCTGTCATTCTGTCATTCTGTTATGGGGTATCTCTGCTCCCTCCATAGGGAGAAGGCCTGTCATTCTGTTATTCTGTTATGGGGTATCTCTGCTACATCCATAGGGAGAAGGCCTGTCATTCTGTCCTTCTGTTATGGGGTATCTCTGCTCCCTCCATAGGGAGAAGGCCTGTCATTCTGTCCTTCTGTTATGGGGTATCTCTGCTCCCTCCATAGGGAGAAGGCCTGCCATTCTGTTATTCTGTTATGGGGTATCTCTGCTACATCCATAGGGAGAAGGCCTGTCATTCTGTCCTTCTGTTATGGGGTATCTCTGCTCCCTCCATAGGGAGAAGGCCTGTCATTCTGTCCTTCTGTTATGGGGTATCTCTGCTCCCTCCATAGGGAGAAGGCCTGTCATTCTGTTATGGGGTATCTCTGCTCCCTCCATAGGGAGAAGGCCTGTCATTCTGTCATTCTGTTATGGGGTATCTCTGCTCCCTCCATAGGGAGAAGGCCTGTCATTCTGTCATTCTGTTATGGGGTATCTCTGCTCCTTCCATAGGGAGAAGGCCTGTCATTCTGTTATGGGGTATCTCTGCTCCCTCCATAGGGAGAAGGCCTGTCATTCTGTCATTCTGTTATGGGGTATCTCCGCTCCCTCCATAGGGAGAAGGCCTGTCATTCTGTCATTCTGTTATGGGGTATCTCTGCTCCCTCCATAGGGAGAAGGCCTGTCATTCTGTTATGGGGTATCTCTGCTCCCTCCATAGGGAGAAGGCCTGTCATTCTGTCATTCTGTATCTCTGCTCCCTCCATAGGGAGAAGGCCTGTCATTCTGTCATTCTGTATCTCTGCTCTCTCCGTAGGGAAAAGGCCTGTCATTCTGTTATGGGCTACAGTAAATACTGTAAGGGTCATTCCAGATCTCAAACATACATGCTCAAACACGTACATAAACATGCACGCACACACTTTGCACAGACACACACACACACACACACACACACACACACACACACAAAAACCACTAATGTCTCCCATTCAATATTCTGTGCAGTGGGGTAGATGCTTGTGCTGTAGATTGATACGTAATTACAATGATGTCAATCACTCCACAATTCCACCGTGCTGTGGGAATGAATAAATAATCTGCCTTGAATGAAAAGTGAACAATTTATAAATCCTGTACTGTACATTCCAGATCTCCCTCCATTCGTCAATTTCTCTCTCTCTTTTTCTCTCTCACTTCACCGCTCTCTCTCTCTCTCTTTACCCCCTTCTCTCTCCCACCTTCTGTATCTCCCCTGTTTCCCTTACAAAGCGCTCACAGTAGCAGTGAGACTGATGTAAGGTTTGAGGGAATTATAGTTATCAAATTAACGGTAGCTCACATTCACAAACACTTCATGCCTGACCTCCAATCTCTAAATAAATGACTTAATACCCCAACCGGGCCCTGTTTTGTTACGCACTAATTTACTCTCTATACTGTCCCTACCTAAAAATCACCCACACTGCTAAAGGGAGTTAGTTGTACAATATATTTCAGATTTAAGACTCACAAAACCTTATGGAATAATGTGTCCACGCTTACTGTCTAAAAATACGTACTGTCTAAAAATACGTACTGTCTAAAAATACGTACTGTCTAAAAAGCATTCACACTATGCCAATACGAAGTGTAGATTTTCATAACGCAATACATACTGTGAAGAGTTACATGGCATTACATAATGACCCTCAACATTACATCCCCCCTTTGGGAAAGGAACAGCATGCTTTGCGTATCACTAGATAATCACAGTGCCTTGGGATCTACAGTAAGCATGACTTTCCTCATTACAAATTATGCTAGCGTTATACCTTTTCACCGTAAGGTATTTCACTGTAAGCTAGTGGGAAGTGCGGCATCAACACATCGTGGGTATCCTATAATGCTCTATTGATCTGTTGTATGAGAGCCCAGTGGTCCCAGAGGAAGGGAAGGTATGTTCTGCTCAGTGATCACCCAGGTGAAAACCCTACCATCCTTCAAACTAAAAGTCCTAACATAAGCAGGTCTCACATTATAATGATCTGGTACAGGAGAGACCAGTGGGCCGTAGAGGACGGGGGTTACTGTATCTTTTGGTCAGTGATCATTCAGGTGAAAATCCTGACTGAGGGTAATACACCCAGCAGAGAGACTACTCAGCAGGTGAGTGAAGTTTCCCCTACTCACAGTTTCAGGATCAGCTCCCCCTCCCCCAATCCTAACCTTAGCCATTAGTGAAGAAAATGCTAGAATGACCCAAGATCAGCATGTTCACCCTACACCCGGATAATTGATCCAGCAGGAAGACTACTCGCTGGGGCTAACTACCGTGCTACCTGGGGAAGATCTGTGAGGAACCAGAGCTATGTGGATAACAGGGAGAAAGTGTCTTTCAGCTGTTTTAGACTTGTCTAACTGACACTCCAGATGAGATGGGCAGACAGAGGGATAGGACAGCCAGGGGTTGAGGACAGCAGACTGTCAGACGCAGACAGACAGGTGCATAACCGTCCCTGGAAGGTTATAGGAACAGTGAACACAGACAGACAGACAGGTGTGAGACTCAGAGATTGACAGCAGTGTTATAGGGAGACAGACAGGTGTGAGCCAGCCAGCCAGACAGATGTGAACCAGACGGACAGACTTACAGAAGGAGCTGCTTTCGTCCTTTGTGCCGTCCATGGTGCCATCCGGAAGCATCTGGAGGTAGAAGCCATGCCGGTTGTAGAGTCTTGTGACGATGCCTTTCAGTTGGGGCTCTGCAGATGGAGAGAACAGGACAGGGTTAACACCACACAAGTACCACGGCAACCAGCATATGTGTGTGGCCTCATACTGCATGCTGTCCTATCCTACACAAACACATCATCTGGGAACGTGTGTGTGTGTGTGAGAGTGTGAGAGTGTGAGAGTGAGTGAGTGAGTGAGTGAGTGAGTGAGTGAGTGAGTGAGTGAGTGAGTGAGTGAGTGAGTGAGTGAGAGTGAGAGTGAGAGTGAGAGTGAGAGTGAGAGTGAGAGAGAGAGAGAGAGAGTGAGAGAGAGAGAGAGAGAGAGAGAGAGAGAGAGAGAGAGAGAGAGAGAGAGAGAGAGAGAGAGAGAGATGGCTTTAAGCAGGTGGTGGATTTTAAGGTTGATGTCCAGCAGTTAAAGAAAGATTCTGCACACTGCAATCTATTTCCTCCCAACTTCCACCTATATTTTAACCTCACTCACTCACTCACTCACTCACTCACTCACTCACTCACTCACTCACTCACTCACTCACTCACTCACTCACTCACTCACTCACTCACTCACTCACTCACTCACTCACTCACTCACTCACTCACTCACTCACTCACTCACTCACTCACTCCCCCTCCAGTCAAGGTTAAACACAGCAGTAGCTGCTGCAAGTGGTGTGGAGCCGGGGGACCATGTCAGTCAGACTGGGCTGTGTTCAGCAGGACATCTGGGGGTTCTGGAGAGGGCAGGGGCCAGCCGAGGAGAGCTTCCCCCTCCTGAGTCTGTCCTGCCTGGGCTGGACGAGCTGTCAGGCTGGCCCTGCTGAACCTCCCTGGTTCCGTATGCTAAACACTGCAGCGGCACCACTGCTCTACCACTCCCCCACCACACACACACACACACACACACACACGTTGCATGTACGCACACACACACACACACACACACACACACACACACACACACACACACACACACACACACACACACACACACACACACACACACACACACACACCACACACACGTTGCATGTACGCACACACACACACACACACACACACACCACACACACACACACAGATACACACACACACACACAGCCCCACCCAGCCGCAGGCGTCACCGCGGCCTGATAGAGGAGCCATCAATCCAGGATTAGGCCCCTTCAGGACTGCACATGATGTTTTAACATTCTGGGTGTGAAGCAAGGGGGAATAAGCCAAGCCAAGCGGCCACTGGAGTCGTGAGCGGATGAGAAAGCCACCCACAGTCACACACAGGAGGGGAGGGGCTGAGAGAGAGGAGGGGAGGGGAGAAAGAGGGAAGAGGGGAGAGGGGAGAGAGAGAGAGTCAGGGTTATGTTCAGGCCCGTTTTCAGAAACATAACTTTTGCCATTCAAAGGAAGTCTAGTTGTAAGAGACTGTACCAAACATGAATATATTCATTCATCTCACCCATTTAAGTCACAATATTCCCCAGTGTCTCACATCTGACAACTTGACCCATTCCCATTGGTTTCTTTTCCTGGGCTGTGTGTGGTAACTGAAAGCAGAGAGGTCTGAGATGGATGTGTGTGCGTGCGTGTGTGTATGCGTGTGCGTGTGTGCATGCATGCGTGCGTGCGGTCTGAGATGGATGTATGAATGCTGGCAGGTCCCTTCCCAGAGCATGGAAGTGACGGACACATCTAAAGGAATGGGGTTGGCAGGGGGCAGAGGGGTGAGGCAGGCTTGCCAAGGACTGGAGCCGTCACACACACGCTGATGCCCACAGATGGACTTCACTCTACGTGGGATCTCTCTGGCGTTCTTTCTCTTTCTTTCTCCATCTCTCCCATCTGGTCTCCTCTCTGGCTTGTCTTTTCTCTCTCTCTTTCATTTGCTAGTCTTTCTATACATTCTCTCTCTCTCTGTCTCTCTCTTCATCTCTCTCTCTCTTTCTCTCAATCGTCCCAGTCCGTGGATGCGTAGTGAGTTATGTGGTTTGGATCCCTCTTAATAATGCCATATATCAACCAATCAGCAGGGGATAACAAGGCATTACTTTTCTCTGCTGAAAGAGAGAGGGAAGAAAGAGAGAGAGGAAGATAGAGGGAGAGATATAAGGAAGCAAGACAGAGGGAGGGAGAGGAAAGAGAGAGATAGATTGAACGAGAAAGACCTAGCATACAACAAGAGATGGAGAGAGAAAGAGAGAAGCAAACGAGAGAAAAGAGAAGGAAATGAGAGGTAGAGAAGCAAAGCGAGAGAGAGAGAAGGAGGGAGGGATGTGTGGGAATTGCGTGGCTGTGGCGTGGCAGGGTAGCAAGGGATGACAGAGTTATTTCATTAGGAGAGATTCATACTCTTAATAAAAGAGGAGCGCGCATCACGCCTTCACAACCAACGTCAATAAAGCGCTGAGGCGAGACGCTGCTTAACCAAACCAGCCTGTCTGTCTGTCGGATACACACTGGAGAGCGAGATGGTGCTTAACCAAATCATCCTGTCTGTCTACTGAGACACACTGGAGAGAGATGGTTTAATTTAAATTTGCTTTGGTAAATATGCTTGTTCCAGTTTAGTTGACCTATTCACAGCAGTACAAGGCCATTCAGACAGAATATCAGGAGATAACAGTATTGGATATGCTGCTGACATTGTTCATTATACTGGTAAAATAGCTCAAATAACTCAAAGTGTATCGGTATGACTTAGATTCAATTCCAGGTTCATTCAGTGGTGGAAAAAGAAGATACCTTAACAGAAAATGAGTGAAGTAAAGGTGAAAGTCACCCAGTAAAAACTACTTGAGTAAAAGTATTTGTTTTGAAATATACTCAAGTATCAAAAGTAAAATTATAAATAATTTCTAATTCCTTATATTAAGGAAACCAGACGGCACCATTTTGTTTTTCTTATGGATAGCCAGAGGTACACTCCAACACCAGCAGCATACCACTCTGGTTCCCACTGCTGGTTTGCTTCTGAAGCTAAGCAGAGTTGGTCCCTGGATGGGAGACCAGATGCTGCTGGAAGTAGTGTTGGAGGGTCAGTAGGAGGCACCCATCTTCTGGTCTAAAAAAAATATCCTAGGGCAGTGATTGGGGACATTGCCCTGTGTAGGGCGCTGTCTTTTGGATGGGATGCTAAATGGGTGTCCTCACTCTCTGTGGTCACTAAAGATCCCATGGCACTTACTGTAGGGGTGTTAACCCTGGTGTCTTGGCTAAATTCCCAATCTGGCCCTCATACTGTCATCTAATGATCCCCAGTTTACATTTGGCTCATTCCTCCCCCTCCTCTCCCCTGTAACTCTTCCCCAGGTTGTTGCTGTAAATGAGAATGTGTTTTCAGTCAACTTACCTGGTGAAATCAGGGTAAAGAAAAGTGTGTGAATTGGACCATTGTCCTGTCCTGCTAAGGATTCAAAATGTAATGAGTACTTTTGGGTGTCAGTGAAAATGTATGGGGTAAAAAGTACATTATTTTCTTTCGGAATGTAGTGAAGTAAAAGTAATCAAACATATAAATAGTAAACTACAGATACCCAAAAAAACTACGGAAGTGGTACTTTAAAGTATTTTTTACTTAAGTACTTTACACTACTGCAATCATTCTTTTTTCTACCTAATACAATCCAGTAATCTTGCTACTGCAGCTCATATTGTATTTGCTCCCACAATCACAGCCTACAGCTGTTAATACACCCACCAACTTAGATTTCTACTACCGTTAATATTTTAATCTGCAACATTTATATCCATGGCAACAGAAGCTGCTGATGAAATAACACCTAACAACAAGCTACCTGTTCTTACCTCAATAACAATAACGGTATCAGTGCTATACCAGAAGCTGATGTTAACCACAGCCATTTCTGCCAGCACAACCCCCCCATCTCTGTTCCTATAACAAAAGTTTAGAGACCTGCTGCAGTAGCTTTCAGGAGAAAGATGCACACACACACACCCACACACACACACCCACACCCACACACACACACATACACACACACCGGAGGCATAAAAAGCTCCAGGTGCATCTTTCATCACATATTCATAATTACGATAAGTGCGCAGATAAATTGCATCAAATGACCATGTCTGCTCTTGGTGGCCCCGTTTGAGTAAGAGTAATGGGGAGAGAGGCAGGCAGAGCCCACATCCTCATGGGCATATTTAGTGGGACCATCAATCATATCTCGCTGTGAAAGACTCCTTCATCATTCATATAGACATGGGTGTGGTGACACTTTAAAACAAACTATTTTCTTGCCGTTGCCGCTGCCGCCGCCACAGCTCTGACTATGATGCCCGCCAACTGCCCACATTTAGGGAAATGGATAATGATAATTCAGGAAATGGATTTATAGGGTGTTGACGAATGAGATGAGAGAAGCTATGCCATGTATTATGCATCTATTAACGTGAAATGCATTGTGGGTAGTAACGGTGTAATACGAGGAGGAAAAATAACCAGGTCCAATTGAATGAAGCCCTGTTGTTACTTCATACAACCGTTCCATTTGTCACTAAAACCACAAAGGATGTTAAAAGTTTCCCAACAACTCCGGCAGTATTTCTCTACTGACATTGCATTGGCTGGAGAGAGACGACAGCTAGCCAATGAACACAGTACATGTAACGCTCGTCGGAAGGATGAGACCAAGGTGCAGCGTGGTACGTGTTCATGCTTCTTTATTAAAAACCGAACGCGTTGCGGGCCCCGGACTAGGAACCCTCGTTGCGGGCCCCAGACTGGGAACCCTCGCTGCGGGCCCCGGACTGGGGACCCTCTCTGCAGGCCCCGGACTGGGGACCCTCTCTGCAGGCCCTGGACTGGGGACCCTCGTTGCAAACCCCGGACTGGGGACCGTCGCTGGAGGCTCCGGACTGGGGACCGTCGCTGGAGGCTCCGGACTGGAGGCCGTCGCTGGAGGCTCCGGACTGGAGGCCGTCGCTGGAGGCTCCGGAATGGAGGCCGTCGTTGGAGGCTCCGGTCTGGAGACCGTCTCTGGAGGCTCCGGACTGGAGACCGTCTCTGGAGGCTCCGGACTGGAGACCGTCTCTGGAGGCTCCGGACTGGAGACCGTCGTTGGATGCTCCGTGCCATGGATCTTCACTGGAGGCTTCGTGCCATGGATCATCACTGGAGGCTTCGTGCCATGGATCATCACTGGAGGCTTCGTGCTATGGATAATCACTGGAGGTTTCGTGCCATGGATCATCACTGGGCCGTGGAGACGCACTGGAGGTCTGGAGAGCAGAGCTGGCACAACCCGTCCTGGCTGGATGCTCACCCTAGCCTGGCAACTGCGGGGCGTTAGCACAGGACGCACTGGGCTGTGAGAGCGCACCGGAGACACTGTGCGTAGAGCCAGCGCAGGATATACTAGGCCGGGGAGGCACACTTCAGGTCTGGAACGTAGAGCTGGCACCACCCTTCCTGGCTGGATGCTCACCCTAGCCCGGCAACTGCGGAGTGCTGGCAGAGGACATACTGGGCTGTGGACACGCACCGGAGACACAGTGCGCAATCTCCTCGTGTGCCCCCCCCCACATTTTTTGGGGGGAATGGCTTCTCGGGCTTCCGTGCTAGCCGTGTCCCCTCGTAACGCTGGGCCCCCTTTCTAGCTGCCTCCGCCTTCCTAGCTGCTTCCACCTGTTCCCATGGGAAGCAATCCCTTCCGGCCAGGATCTCCTCCCACGTCCAGGATCCTTTGCCGTCCAGGATGTCCTCCCATGTCCAGTCCTCCTTACCACGCTGCTTGGTCTTTTTGTGGTGGGATGTTCTGTAACCAAGGTGCAGCGTGGTACGTGTTCATGCTTCTTTATTAAAAACCCGAACACCAAACAAAACAACAAAAGAACAACAAACATAACGTCTTGAAGGCTCACCAGAGCTAACAAAAACAACGACCCACAACCGAAGTTGGCAAAACAGGCTGCCTAAGTATGATTCCCAACCAGAGACAACGATAGACAGCTGTCCCTGATTGAGAACCATACCCGGCCAAAACATAGAAACACAAATCATAGAAATAAAGAACATAGAATGCCCACCCAAATCACACCCTGAACAAACCAAATAGAGACATAAAAAAGGATCTCTAAGGTCAGGGCGTGACAGTACACATCTCTTGGGCTATATCCTATTCACCTAAATAGTGTATTTGGAAATAGGGTGCCATGTTAGGATATAGAAAAGAAATTGACTGAAAACTATGGAAAAGTGTGTGAGCGCTTAGTGAGATACATTTGGTTGGCTGTCTCAGTCTAATTCCATAGTATCTGGTTTTATAGTATCCCAGGGCAAGGACCAGAGGCATACAATGTGTCTGGTTTTATAGTATCCCAGGGCAAGGACCAGAGACATACAATGTGTGTCACGCCCTGACCATAGAGAGCCTTTTATTCTCTATGTTGGTTAGGTCAGGGTGTGACTAGGGTGGGTTATCTAGGTTGTTTTATGTCTATGTTGGCCTGGTATGGTTCCCAATCAGAGGCAGCTGTTTATCGTTGTCTCTGATTGGGGATCATATTTAGGCAGCCATTTCCCCACAGTTTTTTTGTGGGATCTTGTTTTGAGTTAGTGCATGTGCACCTCTGATGTTACGGTTCGTTGTTTGTTTCCTTTTTGTTTTGAAAGTTTCACCTAAATAGAGATGTGGAACTCAGAGCCCGCTGCGCCTTGGTCCGTTTCTCCACACGACCGTGACAGAAGATCCCACCACAACAGGACCAAGCAGCGTGCCCAGGTGGAGAAAGTATCATGGACTTGGGAGGAGATTTTGGATGGGAAGGGATCCTGGACTTGGAAGGAGATCCTGGCAGGACAGGATCGCCTTCCCTGACGGGAGACGCAAGGAGAGAAGGGAGGACAGCGACGACGCAGGGGTTCGCAGCCACAGTGTAAGCCCAAAAGACAGCCCGGAATTATTTTTTGGGGGAGGCACACGGGGTGGTCGGCGGAGGTGTCATCTGCACCAGTTTCATGCATCTGGCCTCCAGTGCGCCTCCCCAGTCCGGTACATCCTGTGTCTCCTCCTCGCACTCGCCCTGAAGTACGTGTCCCCAGTCCGGTACGTCCTGTGCCTGCTCCCCGTATTCGCCCTGATGTACGCCTCCACAGCCCAGTACGTCCTGTGCTATCTCCCGCACTGGCCAAAAAGAAGTGTGTCATTGTTCTGGTACAAGTTGTGCCGGTTCTACGCACCAGGTCTCCAGTGCGCCTCCACAGCCCAGTACGTCCTGTGCCTGCTCCTCGCACTCTCCCTCAAGTGCGCCTTCCCAGTCAGGTACGTCCTGTGCCTGCTCCCCACACTCGCCCTGAAGTGCGTGTCACCAGTCCCGTGCCACCTGTGCCGGCCCCACGCATCAGGCCTCCAGTGTGCCACCCCAGTCCAGAGCTTAAGGCGACGGTCCCCAGTCCAGAGCTTCAGGCGACAGTCCCCAGTCCAGAGCTTCCGGCAACGGTCCCCCGTCCAGAGCTTCCGGCGACGGTTCACAGTCCAGAGCTTCCGGCCACGTTTCACAGTCCGGAACCTCCTGAGACGGTCCATGGTCCGGAACCTCCTGAGACGGTCCACGGTCCGGAACCTCCTGCGACGGTCCCCGGTCCGGAACCTCCTGCGATGGTCCCCGGTCCGGAACCTCCTGCGATGGTCCACGGTCCGGAACCTCCTGAGACGGTCCACGGTCCAGAACTTCCAGCTCCAGGGCAGGAGCCTTCCTCTGCGCCGATGACCAGTCCGAGCACGGCGTCCAGTCCCGCTCCATGGCAGGAGCCTCCTCTGCGCCGATCTCCAGTCCAGGCACGGCGTCCAGTTCCGCTCCAAGGCCGGAGCCTTCCTCTGCGCCGGTGCCCAGTCCAGGCACGGCGTCCGGTCCGGCTCCATGGGAGGAGCCTTCCTCTGCGCCGATGTCCAGTCCAGGCACGGCGTCCAGTCCCGCTCCATGGCAGGAGCCTTCCTCTGCGCCGGTGCCCAGTCCAAGCACGGTGGTCAACTCAACAGCCTTCTTCGGCGCCGGTGCCCAGTCCGGGTGCGGCGTATAACCCAGCTCCATGGCCGGGGCCCTCCTCTGCGCCGATGCCCGTTCCAGGCACGGCGTTCTACCCGGCTCCATGGCCGGACCCGTGGTCTGGGCGGGGGCAAAGACCAGCACAGGAGCCGCCACCGACGCTAGATCCCCACCCGTACCCTCCCCTATAGAGTCAGGTTTTGCGGCCGGAGTCCACACCTTTGGGGGGGGGGGTACTGTCACGCCCTGACCATAGAGAGCCTTTTATTCTCTATGTTGGTTAGGTCAGGGTGTGACTAGGGTGGGTTATCTAGGTTGTTTTATGTCTATGTTGTCCTGGTATGGTTCCCAATCAGAGGCAGTTGTGAGTTAGTGCATGTGCACCTCTGATATTACGGTTCGGTGTTTGTTTCCTTTTTGTTTTGAAAGTTTCACCGAAATAAAGATGTGGAACTCAGAGCACGCTGCGCCTTGGTCAGTTTCTCCACACGACCGTGACAATGTGTCTGGTTTTATAGTATCCCAGGGCAAGGACCAGAGCCATACAATGTGTCTGGTTCTATATCCCAGGGCAAACCCCAGAGCCATACAATGTGTCTGGTTCTATATACCAGGGCAAGGACCAGAGCCATACAATGTGTCTGGTTCTATGTCCCAGGGCAAGGACCAGAGACATACAATGGAAGGAAGAAACAGAGAGGATCAGAGACACAAGCAATACGACACATTTATCTCCATCTACGTCTTGAAAGGCAGTCACACACACACACACACATACATATATATATATATATATATATATATATATATATATATATATATATATATATATATATATATATATATATATATGCATACAAACAACCACACACACATATACAGTTAAAGTCGAAAGTTTACATACACCTTAGCCAAGTACATTTAAACTCAGTTTATCACAATTCCTGACATTTAAAACGAGTAAAAATTCCTTGTTTTAGGCCAGTTAGGATCACCACTATATTTACAAATGTGAAATGTCAGAATAATAATAGAGAGAACGATTTATTTCAGCTTTAATATCTTTCATCACATTCCCAGTGGGTCAGAAGTTTACATACACTCAATTAGTATTTGGTAGCATTGCCTTTAAATTGTTTAACTTGGGTCAAACATTTCAGGTAGCCTTCCACAAGCTTCCCACAATAAGTTGGGTGAATTTTGGCCCATTCCTCCTGACAGAGCTGGTGTAACTGAGTCAGGTTTGTAAGCCTCCTTGCTCCCACACACTTTTTCAGTTCTGCCCACACATTTTCTATGGGATTGAGGTCAGGGCTTTGGGATGGCCACCCCAATACCTTGACTTTGTTGTTCTTAAGAAATTTTGCCACAACTTCGGAATTATGCTTGGGGTCATTGTCCATTTGGAACACCCATTTGCGACCAAGCTTTAACTTCCTGACTGATGTCTTGAGATATTGCTTCAGTATATCCACGTAATTTTCCATCCTCATGATGCCATCTATTTTGTGAAGTACACCAGTTCCTCCTGCAGCAAAGCACCCCCACAACATGATGCTGCCACCCCCGTGCTTCACAGTTGGGATGGTGTTCTTCGGCTTGCAAGCGTCCCCCTTTTTCATCCAAACATAACGATGGTCATTATGGCCAAACAGTTCTATTTTTGTTTCATCAGACCAGAGGACATTTCTCCAAAAAGTATGATCTTTGTCCCCAAGTGCAGTAGCAAACCGTAGTCTGGCTTTTTTATGGCAATTTTGGAGCAGGTTATGTCAATATAGGACTTGTTTTACTGTGGATAGATACTTTTGTACCCGTTTCCTCCAGCATCTTCACAAGGTAGGCAGTTAACCCACTGTTTCTAGGCCGTCATTGAAAATAAGAATTTGTTCTTAACTGACTTGCCTAGTTAAATAAACTTCTTATGGCTGCAATCCCGTCAACGGGATGATATGACAACAGCCAGTGACAGTGCAGGGCGCCAAATTCAAAAAACAGAAATCTCATAATTAAAATTCCTCAGACATTCATGTGTCTTATATCATTTTAAAGGTAATCTTGTTGTTAATCCCACCAAAGTGTCCGATTTCAAATAGGCTTTTCAGCGAAAGCACTACAAACCATTATGTTAGGTCACCACAAAACCACAATAAGCACAGCCATTTTTCCAGCGAAAGATAGCTTTCACAAAAACCAGAAATAAAATTAATCACTAACCTTTGATTATCTTCATCAGATGACACTCATAGGACTTCATGTTACACAATACATGCACGTTTTGTTTGATAAAGGTTCATATTTATATAAAAAAATCTGAGTTTACATTGGCGCGTTAGATTCACTAGTTGCAAAAACATCAAGTGATTTTGCATAGCCACATCGTTTCAACAGAAATACTCATCATAAATGTAGATGATAATACAAGTTATACACATGGAATTATAGATATATCTCTCCTTAATGCAACCGCTGTGTCAGATTTCAAAAAAACTTTACGGAAAAATAAACCATGCAATAATCTGAGACGGAGCTCAGAACAATAGCCAAATTAGCCGCCATGTTGGACTCAACAGAAACCAGAAATTACATGATAAATGTTTCCTTACCTTTGATGAACTTCATCAGAATGCAGTCCTAGGAATCCAAGGTCCACAATAAATGCTTGATTTGTTCGATAATGTCCGTTATTTATGTCCAATTAGCTACTTTCGAATTGTTTACCAAACGCCCTAACCAAAGTCTCAAAGCGCGTCCACTATAACGTGACGAAATGTCCAAAAGATCCGTTACAGTCAGTAGAAACATGTCAAACGATGTACTGAATCCATCTTTACAATGTTGTTAACATACATCTTGAATAACGTTCCAACCGGAGAATTACCTCAACTTCAATTGACCGATGGAACGGAGCTCACTCTCACGTGAACGCGCCAGTTCAATGCGTGGGCACCCCATGGAAGTGATTACTCATTCCTGTCTCCTTCGGCCCCCCTTCACATTAGAGTCATCAGACAAAGTTCTATTGACTGTTGACATCTAGTGGAAGCCGTAGGAAGTGAAAACCCATCCATATCTCTCTGTATTTTCAATGAGAGCTTGGTTGAAAATCTGGCACCCCCAGAAATGATCCAAACAGGAAGTGGAACTTCTCAGGTTATTGCCTGCCATAGTAGTTCTGTTATACTCACAGACATAATTCAAACAGTTTTAGAAACTTCAGAGTGTTTTCTATCCAATACTAATAATATGCATATATGCATATATGCATATATTAGCAACTATGACATAGGAGCAGGCCGTTTACTCTGGGCACCTCTGTGCACCTTTCATCCAAGCTACTCAATACTGCCCCTTCATAAGAAGTTAAATAAAGGTAAAAAATACAAATGTCTTTTTTTTTTTAAAGGGTCCTTTGCCGATGTTCTGGGATTGATTTGCACTTTTCGCACCAAAGTACATTCATCTCTAGGCGACAGAACGCGTCTCCTTCCTGAGCAGTATGATGGCTGCATTGTCCCATGGTGTTTATACTTGCGTACTATTGTTTGTACAGATGAATGTGGTATCTTCAGGCGTTTGGAAATTGCTCCCAAGGATGAACCAGACTTGTGGAGGTCTACAAATTTTTGTGGAGGCCTTGGCTGATTTCTTTTGATTTTCCTGTGATGTCAAGCAAAGAGGCACTGAGTTTGAAGGTAGGCCTTGAAATACATCCACAGGTCCACCTCCAAATGACTCAAATTATGTCAATTAGCCTATCAGATGCTTCTAAAGGCATGACATCATTTTCTGAATTTTTCCAAACTGTTTAAAGGCACAGTCAACTTAGTGTATGTAAACTTCTGATGCAGTAAATTATAAGTGAAATAATCTGTCTGTAAACAATTGTTGGAAAAAAGACTTGTGTCATGCACAAAGTAGATGTCCTAACCGACTTGCCAAAACTATAGTTAGTTAACAAGAAATTTGTGGAGTGGTTGAAAAAACGAGTTTTAATGACTCCAACCTAAGTGTATGTAAACTTCCGACTCCAACTGTATACACACACACACACACACACACACACACACACACACACACACACACACACACACACACACACACACACACACACACACACACACACACACACACACACACACACACACACACACACACACACACACACACACACACTCGATGAGAGGTCAGAGTGAGGGAGAGGAGTAGCTGTTGAAGATTAATTAAAGAGAGACTGATGAACAGTTTGTTCTCTTTGGCTGTAAAGCTGAACGGTTTGTAGCTTAACGAACGGCAGAATAATTAAGGCAAAGAGAAAGAGTGAGTGAGAAAAAGGAGAAAGGGGGAGGAAAAGCAGCTGTCAGAGAAATGAGTGAGAGATGGGCTACAGAGGAAGAGATGGGGGAGGGTGAAGGGGAAGATTGATAAGGTCTGAGAGAGAGGAAGAGAAGATAGGAAAAGAAGAAAGAAAGAGGGAGAGGGACGGAGGGGGGTGACAGTGCTTAGTAAGAGAGAAGTTTCCCTTGGGGGCTGTCGTATTTGGGGGAGAAAAAAGAGAGAGGAGGAGAGAGAGAAAAGACACGGATGGACAGACAGGAGGATAGAGTGACAGACAGATGGAAAGAGCTAAAGAGAGAGAGGGGGAGAGAAAGGTGTGAAGGAGAGAGCCTTGTGGAGGTTTCCCATGACTTTAACAATTAGACCCACAGTGCTCTGGTGTCTGGCCTCCACCCAGAACCTGACAGGGCCGGGAGGGGGGGAGAGAGAGAGAACGAGATCAAGGAAAGAGATAGGGGAGGAAGGAGGGAGAGAGAACATGAGAAAACAGAGGGAGAGGAGTGGAGGAAAAGGAGGTGGGAGGCAGCGAGAGAGAACGTGATAAAGGAAAAAGGGAGAGGGGTGGAGGGAGGGGAGAGGGAGGAAGGGAGAGAGAATGTGAGAAAAGAGAGAGAGAGAAGAGCGGAGGAAGGGGAGTGGGAGGCAGAGAGAACATGATAAAGGAAAGAGAGACGGGCGGAGGGAGGGAGGGGAGAGGGAGTGAGGGAGAGAGAATGTGAGAAAAGAGAAAGAAGAGGGGAGGGATGAAGGGAGCGGGAGAAGGAGAGGGTGAGAGAGAGAGAGCGAAAGAGAAGAAACAGAGGGGGCAGAGGGAGCAAAAGAGAGGGAAGAAAATATATCTGGCTATAGCTCTGATGTTACAACTTGCAACGTTAAAGGGTGTCAAAGTTGGAGTGCTGCCAAATTGCAGATACTACAGTGAGGATTTCTCCCAGGCGTTCCATCCGTCACTTGCATGAATACAGAAATTGGTTATTAGAAAAGCACAAACATAAAAATGTCCATCACAGATGCTACAAAATAAAATAGGCACCATACTTTTCTTTCACCTCTTTAAAATACACTGAACAAAAATGTAAAGTGTTGGTCCCATATTTCATGAGCTGAAATAAAAGATCCCAGAAATGTTCCATATGCTCAAATTTTGTGCATTAATGTGTTTACATCCCTGTTAGTGAGCATTTTTCCTATGCCAAGATAATCCATCCTACCTGACAGGTGTGGCATATCAATAAGCTGATTAAACAGCATGATCATTACACAGGTGCACCTTGGGTTGGGGACAATAAAATGTCACTCTAAAATGTGCAGTTTTGTCGCACAACACAATGCCACAGATGTCTCATGTTTTGAGGCACCGTGCAATCAGCATGCGAACTGCAGGAATGTCCACCAGAGCTGTTACCAGAGAATTGAATATTAATTTCAGAGAATTTTGCAGTACGTCCAACAGGCCTCACAAACGCGTCGTGTGGGCGACCGATTTGTTGATGTCAACGTTGTGAACAGAGTGTTCCATGGTGGCGGTGGGGTTATGGTATGGGCAGGCATAAACAACGGACAATAAACACAATTGCATTTTATCGATGGCAATTTGAATGCACAAAAATACTGTGATGAAGTCCTGAGGCCCATTGTGAGTCACATTTTTTTAAGGTATCTGTGACCATATCAGATGCATATCTGTATTCCCAGTTATGTGAACTCCATAGATTAGGGCCTAATGAATATTTTTTCATTTGACTGATTTCCTGATATGAACTTTATCTTGCGTTTATGTTTTTGTTCAGTATAGTTTAATACCCATATTTCTGCTCTTCAACAGGAAAATGATGCACTCTGGTAATGTGAGTGGTCTGACCTTTTGAGCGAGAAATACTGTATATTCCCTTAAGTGCCATTACAGGCAGGCAGATACAAGCCAACAGTCTGCCTCTGTAACCTCTGTCCCATCGCTCTCAGGATGACAGTCACTGCATAGCATCATTCTACAGTGTGACTCACAATAACATACAACTCTGTATATTTCACAGTCAACAGTTAGCACTGCTTCCAGAAACCTAATCATATCACCTGGATATTCCTATTGTGAATTGAGACTGTGTACTCCCACTGCAGTGCTACTGCCCTGTGTCTGACTCACTGTGCTAAGGAGAGGCAATGTGTGGCTGCCAGTGGGTGAACTTACAGACAGACGCACTTGCAAGCACTTACACACACACACACACACGCACACACATCTCTCTCCCAGCAGTTAAGAAGTCGTCCAGTCGTCTGTGTGTGTTTACTAGCGAGTGTGTTTGTGTTTGCGTGTGTTTGTGTTTAACAATGAGTGTGCGATAGTGAGTGTGTGTGTGTGTGTTTATCAGTAAGTGTGTGTGTTGTTGGCACAGCAGTGTGACAGAGATGGAAGGGGTGGAATGACCCGGTGATGGACCAGTGTTCTCTTGCGTCAGTGCCCTTTGACCCGTGTTGCGTGTAGCGGCGGACATGCTCTCCCACAATGCATTAGTTAATGACCGCCGTACCGTCCGCCCAGTGAGAACCATCCGCCCGTCATCAGTGTACAGAGGTGTGTGTGTGAGAGAGAGAGAGAGAGAGAGAGAGAGAGGGGGGGGGGGGGGGAGAAGAGGAGAGAGAAGGAGAGAGAGAGAGTAGGTGAAGAGGAGAGTAGGTGAAGATGAGAGAGTAGGTGAAGATGAGAGAGAGAATCCAGGATATGTAGGTGTCTATGTATCCTGGAACCATGCCGATTGGGACACCTAACTGGAGCCATGCCGTATGGGACACCTAACTGGAGCCATGCCGTATGGGACACCTAACTGGAGCCATGCCGTATGGGACACCTAACTGGAGCCATGCCGTATGGGACACCTAACTGGAGCCATGCCGTATGGGACACCTAACTGGAGCCATGCCGTATGGGACACCTAACTGGAGCCATGCCGTATGGGACACCTAACTGGAGCCATGCCGTATGGGATACCTAACTGGAGCCATGCTGTATGGGACACCTAACTAAATGTGTGTGTGTCTGGTCGTCTCTAAGTGTGTGTTTGAGTGAGTGCACTACGTGTCTTAATCAGTGGCGTAGATATCTGTATGGACCTGTTGGCAGCAGTGCACCGGATGAGAGAACAGAACACACCCGACAGTAAGAAGAGAAAATGTAATAAGAACCACAACAGAGGTGAAGAACAACAGAAGGATAAAAAAGAGAACAGCAGAGGAAACGGGTGTTTGCCTGTGGCCTGACAGCACTGAGCTGTTTTATTGTCTCAGCTCAACAAGGCAGCCAAGACACTGAGAACAGAGGGATGAGAGGGAGAGAGGAAAGCGAGAGGGGGAAGAGGATGAAGTGGACACTTGTCTGCAGTCCTCACCCCTCCCTCTCTCTCTCTTTCCTCCAGCTCTCTCTATCTCTCCTTCTCTCCCTCACTCTCTTTTAAACCTCTCACCCCTTCTCTCTTTCTCTCTCTCTCTCCCTCTAAATACATAGACTCTCTCCTCTGCCTCTGGCCCAGAGTAGTCTCTTTCCATCCCTCTGTCCTCCTCTCTCTCTTTCTAGCGGTGATTTGAAGCCACGGCAGTGGGACATGGACCACAATGCTAATCAGCTTTCTCTATGGTGTACATCTCTCTCTCAATTCAATTTCAATTTAATTTGGATAATTAGCGGGTATCGGCCTAATTCTGCTCTCGCTCTCTCTCTCTCTCTCTCTCTCTCTCACTCCTATTCAATTAAATTCCAAGGGCTTTATTGGCATGGGAAACATATGTTTATATTTCCAAAGCAAATGGAACAGACAAACAAAAGGGAAATAAACAAGGGAAACATTTGTGAACATTACAGAAGACATTTCAAATGTTATATTATTGGCTATGTACAGTGCTGTTACAATGTGCAAGTAGTTGAAATATGAAGGGGAAGATAATTAAACAGATAAATATAGATTGTATTTACAATGTTGTTTGTGCTCCACTGGTTGCCCTTTTCTCATGGCAACGGGACACAAATCTTGCTGCTGTGAATACACACTGCGGTATTTCCCCTAACAAATATGGGAGTTTATCAATGTTTAATTTGTTTTCAAATTCTTTGTGGGTCTGTGTGATCTGTGTGAAATATGTGTCTCTAATGTGGTCATACATTTGTCAGGAGGTTAGGAAGTGCAGCTCCATTTCCACCTAATTATGTGAGCAGTGGGCACATAGCCTGTCTTCTTTTGAGAGCCAGGTCTGCCTATGGTGGCCTTTTTCAATAGCAAGGCTATGCTCAATGAGTCTGTACATAGTCAAGGATTTTCTTAATTTGGGTTCAGTCACAGTGGTCAGGTATTCTGCCACTGTGTACTATGTTTAAGGCCGGAAGCATTCCAAATTTGATCTGTTTTCTGGTTGATTATTTCCAGTGTGTTAAATAGTTATCTTTTTGCTTTCTCATAATTTGTTTGGGTCTAATTGTGTTTCTGTCCTGGGGCTCTGTGGGGTCTGTGTGTTTTTGAACAGAGCCTCAGGACCAATTGACTCTTCTCTAGGTTCATCTCTCTGTAGGTGAGGGCTGGAATGTGTATGCATCACTTCCTTTAGCTGGTTGTAGAATTTAATGGCTCTTTTCTGGATTTTGATCATTAGTGGGTATCGGCCTAATTCTGCTCTGCAATGCATTATTTGGTGTTTTACGTTGTACACTAAGGATATTTTTGCTGAATTCTGCATGCAGAGTCTCAATTTGGTGTTTGTCCCATTTTGTGAATTCTTGGTTGGTGAGCAGACCCCAGACCTCACAACCATAAAGGGCAATGGGTTCTATAACTGATTCAAATATTTTTTGCCAGATCCTAATTGGTATGTTGAATTTTATGTTCCTTTTGATGGCGTAGAAGGCCCTTCTTGCCTTGTCTCTCAGATCATTCACAGCTTTGTGGAAGTTACCTGTGGTGCTGATGTTTAGGCCGAGGTATGTATAGTTTTTTGTGTGCTCTAGGGCAACGGTGTCTAGATGGAATTTGTATTTGTAGTCCTGGCAACTGGACCTTTTTTGGAACACGGTTATATTTGTCTTACTGAGATTTACTGTCAGGGCCCAGGTCTGACAGAATCTGTGCAGAAGATCTAGGTGCTGCTGTAGGCCCTCCTTGGTTGGGGACAGAAGCACCAGATCATCAGCCAACAGTAGACATTTGACATCAGATTCTAGTAAGGTGAGGCCAGGTACTGCAGACTGTTCTCGTGCCCTCGCCAATTTGTTGATATATATATTGAAAAGGGTGGGACTCAAGCTGCATCCCTGTCTCACCCCACAGCCCTGTGGAAATAAATATGTGTGTTTTTGTGTGTTTTTATGTAATGGTGTTCTTGTTGTTGTTTGTGTACATGGATTTTATAATGTTGTATGTTTTCCCCCAACACCACTTTCCATCAATTTGTATAGCAGGTGTTGTGGGTGTTTCAGGGAAAAGGTGTACATTTGACCTCCATCATCTAGGACATGACAATGGTTAATAAAATCTCTCCATTTCTTCCAATTTTTTTGCATAGTCTTGCAGGCCTTCTCATACAGCTGCAACTGTATATGCATTCGTAAATCAATACCTTTTTTGAGTTGTGCTCTAGGATGGTGCAACTGTTGAAAATGTGAGCCTATGGTTGTGTGGGGGGAAAGGGTTGAGTGTGTATGAGTGTGTGGGTGTATGTGCGTATCCCACAACTGCTGTGAAGGAGTAAAAGATGTTCGGGACAATATAGGATGATTCACAATAATTGTTTGCTAATATAATAATTGCTTGTAATAATGTAATTTTGGTAATGGCGAGACTGGTGAGAGGTAAAATCCTTTGCATAAATTGCCTACATTACTACAAATATTAATAGCTTATTATGGAAAATAAGAAACAGGATTTTAAAAATATGTATATATATTTTTTGATGGCTATATATAATACAAATCGAGGTGAGGGCGATGGAAATGCATTTGGCGGTTGATCTACTTCTGTTCTGTAAATGGCACTGTGTGCTCTTTACGAAGGATGGATCCCAGTCTTTTCAGGGCTATGGGATTACAGGGGGTCAGGGGTGGTCTGCCGGGCATTGGGATGACAACCAGACTCGGGATGAGGAGGGCTTTTAGCGGGTGGAATAGTGGGGACCAATTGGAGGTTTACTTAGTAGCAATGCAAATATCATGGTACAGCTATATAGACACTCAATCATCATGTTACTTTTTAATGGTACATTTACAAACATATATTTTGATAAATAGAATTAAAAGTTGTGTCTCATTATAGTAAGTGGTGAAATAAGTATAGCCAGTTACAATTGTAATGGCTTAGCAGATAATAAGAAAAGACAATCAGTATTTACCTGGCTAGAAGAGAAGGAATATAATATATATGTTTACAGGAAACTCATTCAACAATTGTAGATTAAGTTTTGTGGAAAAAGGACTGGGGGGGCAAAATATATTTCTCCCATGGGCAAAAAAATTCAAAAGGGGTGATGGTTTTAATTAAGAGTAATTTTGATCCAAATGTGCAAATTGTCCAAGCAGATCATGAAGGTAGATGGATTATATTAAATATGTTATTGAACAATAAACAGATATGGCTTATTAACCTATACGGTCCAAATAATGATGATCCAAGCTTCTTTGAAAATATATATAAGAATTTATCAACTCTACAAGCAACACTAGACTCTATTATTACGGTGGGAGATTTTAATACGGTCTTAAATACCTCTATGGACCGGAAAGGAAATCACACCACAAACTATCACCTTCAGGCTCTTATGGAAATCGTGAATGTCATGGATATATTGGAATTACTGGATATATGGAGACTTAAATACCCTGACCTAGTGAGATATACATGGCGGAGGCTTAATCAAGCTAGTCATTGTGACTATTTTCTTATGCCATTCTCTCTGGAACCAAGTTGAAAAAGTGTTGATAGGGGACAGAATGCGGTCGGATCATCACATAATTGGCATATATATTACTCTTACAGAAATTCCACGTGGGCGAGGATATTGGAAATTTAATCAAAGCCTACTAGATGATAAATTGTTTAGAACTAGGACACTTTTTCAGACATAACATAGTTATGTGCCTTTAGAGGCCATGCAATTCAGTACTCATCTATAATACAAAAGCAATTTAGATCAAAAGAGACCATATCAACAAAGGAAATTGAAGGACTAACAGTACAGTTAGATAGCAATAAAAACTGTACCATAGAGGCACAGAAAAAGTTAGAGGAAAAACAAAAAGAAATGGAGGCAGTTATTCAACAAAGATCTAGTGTAATATATTATAAAAAATAAAGCGAACTGGATGGAATATGGTGGAAAACGCAACAAATTCTTTTTCAATCTTCAATATAGAAATGCTACCCCAAAAAATATTGAAAATTCTTACAAATGAGGGAGTCATGCATGATTGACCAAATGATATTTTGAAAGAGGAAGTAAAGTACTTTAAGAATATGTTTTCGTTTCAGTCTCCTCCATCTCCACCAACTGAAATTAATTGTATGGATTTTTTTCAAAATATTAATGTAAAATGAACATCTGTACAGAAAGACTCATGTGAAGGCCAAATTACAGAGGAGGAACTTCTTGAAGCAATTGGGGCCTTTAAGGCTGGGAAAAATCCAGGGCTGGATGGCATACCAGTGGAAGTATACAAAACTTTTTTTGATATACTCAGAGGACCTTAATTAGCATGTTAATACCACTCCTATATAAACGGTAGATTATCGGACACGCAACAAGAAGGTCTGATATCATTATTACTGAAACAGGACCCAAGATGTATATATAAAGATCCAGTCCATTTAAAAATTTGGAGAACTGTGATGCAAAAATCCTAGCAAAACGCTTGGCGCATAGAATTAAAAAAGTATTGTCAGATATTATTCATCCTAATCAAAGGTTTTTTACATGGATGATACATTGGAGATAATATAAGACAAGTATTGGAAACAAAAGAAAACTATGAAATATTGGGGACACCAGGCCTGGTTTTCATAGCTGATTTTGAAAAGGCTTTTGATAAAGTACGACTGGAGTTTATATATAAATGCCTAGAATATTTCAATTTTGGGGAATCTCTAAAATGGGTTAAAGTTATGTTTAGTAACCCTAGGTGTAAAATAGTAAATAATGGCTACATCTCAGAAAGGTTTAAACTATCTAGAGAAGTAAAACAAGGCTGTCCACTATCGGCATATCTATTTATTATTGCCATCAATATGTTAGCTGTTAAAATTAGATCAAACAATAATATTAAGGGATTAGAAATCCGTGGCTTAAAAACGAAGGTGTCATTGTACGCTGATGATTCATGTTTTCTTTTAAAACTACAATTAGAATCTCTCCACAGCCTCATAGAGGATCTAGATACTTTTGCTATCCTCTCTGGATTAAAACCAAATTATGTGTACTATATTACGTATTGGATCACTAAAAATGCTAATTTTACATTACCGTGTAGTTTACCAATTAAATGGTCTGACGGAGATGTGGACATACTCGGTATACAAATCCCCAAAGAAAGAAATAATCTCACTCCAGTACATTTTTATAGAAAGTTAGCAAAAATAGATAAGATCTTGTTACCATGGAAAGGAAAATACCTGTCTATTTGTGGAAAAATCACCCTGATTAACTCTTTAGTCATATCACAGTTTACCTATTTGCTTATGGTTTTGCCTACACCTAGTGACCTGCTTTTTAAATGATATGAACAAAACATATTCAAATTTAGTTGGAACGGCAAGCCAGAAAAAATTAAAAGGGCCTATTTATATAACGAATATGAATTCGGAGGACAGAAATGATTAAATATTAAAGCATTAGACCTCTAACTAAAGGCATCAGTCATACAAAAGTTATACTTAAATCCAAACTGGTTCTCTCATAAATTGGTAGGAATGTCTCATCCTATGTTCAAGAATGGCCTTTTTCCCTTTATTCAGATTACACCTGCTCACTTTCGGTTGTTTGAAAGGAAAATAATCTCCAAAATATCGTTATTTTTTTTAAACAAGCCTTAGAAAATTGGTTGCAATTTCAGTTTAATCCACCTGAATAGACAGAACAAATAATACAACAAATACTGTGGTTAAACTCAAATCTACTAATTGATTATTTTTTTGTATTTTTCAAAGAAATTTATAAAAAATGTATAATTTTAGTGAATGATATCATAAATAGGACTGGTGGAGTTATGTCACACATGCAGCTAACACAGACATAAGGAAATGTCTGCTCTACCCAAAATTACAACCAATTAATTGCAGCATTACCACAAAAATGGAAGAGGCAAGTAGAAGGGGAAAAAGTAAGGAACTTGATTGTCGGCCCTGTATTACAGAACATAAATGGCTAAAGAAAAGTGTGATAAATAAAAACATATACCAATTTCATTTAAGGACCAAAAAACTGACAGCTATGCCATATTAATTGCAAAATAGTTGGGAAGAGATTTTCGATGTGAGTTGAAAATTAGGGTGGGCATTCTATGTTTTTGTTCTATGTTTTCTATTTCTATGTCTTTGGCCGGGTGTGGTTCTCAATCAGAGGTAGCTGTCTATCGTTGTCTCTGATTGAGAACCATACTTAGGTAGCCTTTTCCCACCTGTGTTTTGTGGGTAGTTGTTTTCTGTTTTTGTGTCTGCACCAGACAGAACTGTTTCGCTTTCGTTCTTCTGTTTGTTGTTTTTGTTCGATTTGGTTTCTTTTTGGATTAAATCATGAACACTTTAAACGCTGCACCTTGGTCCACTCTTCCTTCAGCCCACGAGAACCGTTACAGATGTACCCATTCCATGGCACATGGTTTATGAATTGATACGCAAAACAACGCCGGATTCAAAACTTCGAAATGTTCAATTTAAATTACTATACAAAATTCTTGCAACCAATAGAATGTTATATACAGTGGGGAGAAGAAGTATTTGATACACTGCCCATTTTGCAGGTTTTCCTACTTACAAAAGATGTAGAGGTCAGTAATTTTTATCATAGGTACACTTCAACTGTGAGAGACGGAATCTAAAACAAAAATCCAGAAAATCACATTGTATGATTTTTAAGTAATTAATTAGCATTTTATTGCATGACATACGTATTTGATACATCAGAAAAGCAGAACTTAATATTTGGTACAGAAACCTTTGTTTGCAATTACAGAGATCATACGTTTCCTGTAGTTCTTGACCAGGTTTGCACACACTGCAGCAGGGATTTTGGCCCACTCCTCCATACAGACCTTCTCCAGATCCTTCAGGTTTCGGGGCTGTCGCTGGGCAATACGGACTTTCAGCTCCCTCCAAAGACTTTCTATTGGGTTCAGGTCTGGAGACTGGCTAGGCCACTCCAGGATCTTGAGATGCTTCTTAGTTGCCCTGGCTGTGTGTTTCGGGTCGTTGTCATGCTGGAAGACCCAGCCACGACCCATCTTCAATGCTCTTACTGAGGGAAGGAGGTTGTTGGCCAAGATCTCGCGATACATGGCCCCATCCATCCTCCCCACAATACGGTGCAGTCGTCCTGTCCCCTTTGCAGAAAAGCATCCCCAAAGAATGATGTTTCCACCTCCATGCTTCACGGTTGGGATGGTGTTCTTGGGGTTGTACTCATCCTTCTTCTGCCTCCAAACACGGCGAGTGGAGTTTAGACCAAAAAGCTCTATTTTTGTCTCATCAGACCACATGACCTTCTCCCATTCCTCCTCTGGATCATCCAGATGGTCATTGGCAAACTTCAGACGGGCCTGGACATGCGCTGGCTTGAGCAGGGGGACCTTGCGTGCGCTGCAGGATTTTAATCCATGACGGCATAGTGTGTTACTAATGGTTTTCTTTGAGACTGTGGTCCCAGCTCTCTTCAGGTCATTGACCAGGTCCTGCCGTGTAGTTCTGGGCTGATCCCTCACCTTCCTCATGATCATTGATGCCCCACGAGGTGAGATCTTGCATGGAGCCCCAGACCGAGGGTGATTAACCGTCATCTTGAACTTCTTCCATTTTCTAATAATTGCGCCAACAGTTGTTGCCTTCTCACCAAGCTGCTTGCCTATTGTCCTGTAGCCAATCCCAGCCTTGTGCAGGTCTACAATTTTATCCCTGATGTCCTTACACAGCTCTCTGGTTTTGGCCATTGTGGAGAGGTTGGAGTCTGTTTGATTGAGTGTGTGTACAGGTGTCTTTTATACAGGTAACGAGTTCAAACAGGTGCAGTTAATACAGGTAATGAGTGGAGAACAGGAGGGCTTCTTAAAGAAAAACGAACAGGTCTGTGAGAGCCGGAATTCTTACTGGTTGGTAGGTGATCAAATACTTATGTCATGCAATAAAATGCTAATTAATTACTTAAAAATCATACACTGTGATTTTCTGGATTTTTGTTTTAGATTCCGTCTCTCACAGTTGAAGTGTACCTATGATAAAAATTACAGACCTCTACATGCTATGTAAGTAGGAAAACCTGCAAAATCGGCAGTGTATCAAATATTTGTTCTCCCCACTGTATATGGGGGATACAATCTTCCCAGCTCTGCAGATTTTGCTGTGAGGAGGCAGAGTCATTAGAAAATGTATTTTGGTATTGTCCATATGTAGCTTGTTTTTGGTCGCAGGTCAAGGAATGGCTGAAGAATTGCAACAGTTGCCTAGAACTAACACTGCAGATAGCAATACTGGGTGATTTGAAAAGCCACAGTCAATCAATCAATAATATAATAATTATTTTAGCAAAAATGTTTATTTTTAATTTACAATCTGTAGAAGCTATGAGAATAGAAAGGTTCAGTACTTTAGTGAAGCATCACAGCACAGTTGAAAAATATATGGCAAATAGAAATCCAAAATGGATGATGTTGAGAAATAAATGGGAGGGGTTGAATGGAGCTGAAGGACTAATAACAAGATAACCAATGTAAAACATATGGGGTCTGTAAAATGTATATAGGTTCAGAAATTTTGTGAAATAGCAGTTACAAATAGAAATCAAACTGGATGGACATCAGAAATAGAGGAAGGAATAAAAACAAACAAAATATAACTATTGTAAAATAGATTGTGTCTGTAAAATGTGTATAAGATGTATAAACTGAAGGTAGAAACCTAACTGTTTATTAGCTTACTCCAATTGGGGGAAGGGTGGTAGGGTTTGAGGGGAATCATTCTTTAAAAAGTATGTATATCTATATATGTGTGTGTGTATGTATATATGTGTATATGTATGCATACGTGTATGTATATGGATATATATATTTACCCCAAAAATATATGGGGGATTGGAAATGATGCAGACAATTACATTGATGGAAGCAACAATCTTTCCGCAATATTAAGCTGATCCACCCCTTAAAGAAAAAAAGAAAAAAACATTTGTATAGCAGGCCCTCATGCAAAATTGAGTCAAAAGCTTTTTTGAAATTAAGAAAGCATGAGTCTTTGCCTTTGTTTTGGTTTGTTTGTTTGTCAATTAGGGTATGCAGGGTGAATACGTGGTCTGTCGTACAGTAATTTGGTAAAAAGCCTATTTGACGTTTGATCAGTACATTGTTTTCACTGAGGTAATGTACAAGTCTGCTGTTAATGCAGAAGATTTTCCCAAGGTTGCTGTTGACGCATAGCCCACAGGGTCAAATTTGTCTCCACTTTTGTGGATTGGGGTGATCAGTCCCTGGTTCCAAATATTGGGGAAGATGCCAAAGCTGAGGATGATGTTAAAAAGTTTAAGTATAGCCTTTTGGAATTTGTGGTCTGTATATTTTATCATTTAATTTAGTATACAATCAACACCACAGGCCTTTTTGGGTTGGAGGGTTTGTATTTTGTCCTGTAGTTCATTCAATGTAATTGGAGAATCCAGTGTGTTCTGGTAGTCTTTAATAGCTGATTTTAAGATTTGTATTTGATCATGTATATGTTTTTGCTGTTTGTTCTCTGTTCTTTGTTATAGAGACAAAACGATTGGAGAAGTGGTTGATTCATCTCTGTTTTGGATTGATAACTCTTTGTGTTGTTGTTTGTTTAGTGTGTTCCAATTTCCCCAGAAGTGGTTAGATTCTATTTATTCTTCAATTACATTGAGCTGATTTCTGACGTGCTGTTCCTTCTTTTTCCGTAGTGTATTTCTTTATTGTTTTAGTGATTCACCATAGTGAGGCTCAGGTGTAGGCTCAGGTTTTCTGGGTCTCTATGTTTTTGGTTGGATAGGTTTCTCAATATCTTTCTTAGGTTTTTGCAATCTTCATTAAACAATTTGTCATGGTTGTTAATTTTATTATGTTGTCTGCTTGAACATTTTTTATTTGATAGGGAAGCTGAGAGGTCAAATATACAGTTTAGGTTTTCTACTACGAAGTTCACACTTTCACTATTACAGTGAAACGTTTTTTCCAGGAAGTTGTCTAGAAGGGATTGAATTTGTTGTTGCCTAATTGATTTTTGGGTGGATTTCTACACTGCTTTCCTTCCATTTATAGCATTTCTTAATATTATGCAGTTAATTTGGCTTTGATGCCTCATGATTGAGTATTGCTCTGTTCAAGTCGACTGTGATTTTGCTGTGATCTGATAGGGGTGTCAGTGAGCTGACTGTGCATGCTCTGAAAGACTCTGGGTTTAGGTCAGTGATAAAGTAAGCTACAGTACTACTGCCAAGGGATGAGCTGTAGGTGTATCTACCGTAAGAGTCCCCTCGAAGCCTACCATTGACTATGTACATACCCAGCGTGCGACAGAGCTGCAGGAGTTGTGACCCGTTTTTGATGGTTGTTTTGTCATAGTTGTGTCTAGGGGGCATATTTGTAATGGAATGCTGTCACCTCCATGTAGGCTTTTGTCCCCCTGTGTGCTAAGCGTATCCAGTTCTGGTATTTAGGTCGCCACAGACTAGTACATGTCCCTGAGCCTGGAAATGGTTGATCTCCCTCTCTAGGATGGAGAAGCTGTCATCGTTAAAGTATGGGGATTATATTGGGGGGATATAGGTAACACACAAGGCCATATATCTCTTTTGAGATAATTTCCTTATTACCAAATCAGCCTTACTAAATGAGTCCCTTACTACCAAATGAGTCCCTTCCCTGTTTCACACCTGGAAGTTAGGTGGATGGGGCTACCAGCTCTATGTTACTTAGAGGGCAACTAGTGGGTCCGTCTCCTCTATACCATGTGTCTTGTAGGATGACAGTGTCTGTATTTCCAATTTCTTTGATGAAGTCTGAATTCCTACTCTTTAGGCCAAAGGCAGATGACCTCAGACCTTGTACTGTATATTCCAGGATGAAATAGTAAAAGCTTTGTGTTCCATAGTGTTTAGGCTCATACCATTACAGTAGGTGTGAGCAGAGCATGTTGAGCATCTGATACATTCCTCTTAGGTTGCAGGATGGGGCTTGGGGAGGTGCATTAGTGGTGCTTGGGCCTGTTGCTCTGCTCACGGCCTGGGCATATGTGCAGCTGTCATGTTGAGGTCCTTGCTGCAGGGGCAAGGGGCATGGGGGGACAGAAGGGGCATAAGTCTTATCTGGGGAGGCTATATAGGGTGTGGCTAGGGTTTGTTTGGGGAGTGGTCGACTGGTTAGGGTGGGGATGTGGCTGGTGGTCTGGAGGGAGGTGAGTCTTCTTGGTGTGGATCCTCTTGGTGCAGGTCCTCCGGGGGGGGGGGGGGGGGGGTCTTGCAATTCTGGCCGGGGTGTCCGTTTCTCTGTTGCTCCTGTGTGAGGTGCCGAGGTTGCAGTTGAGGGTGATGTGCTTCAGAGTTCTGGCAAAGGTAGGGACTGCTGCTTTGTAGAGGTGGACCTGGTCGTAAAGGCTGTTCTAGTCCAGGATGGAGTGGTGGGCCAGGTAGACATTAGGTTTTGAGGCACAGTCACAGTAGCAGGGTGGAGATAGCCACTTGTGTATTGGGGAAACTGGAAGAGGACTCCCTTGAGTGCGGTGGCCACACTTTCTTGCTGGGCTCTCAGGTTGTCTGTGCGCATTAAGATGTGGTTGGGGGACCCTAGTCTCTCCTGTGACAGCAGCTTCAGGGCACGCCGGGTGTTCGGACACCAGAGTTTAGCCACGTGGGTTTTTTGTAAAAGTTCTCTCTCATCAGTGTATTTCCCATTTGAGTCAATGAGGAGCACAATCTCTGGCTTTTGTGTGTCCTCAGTTGGTGTGGGGGTGTTGTCAGGAGAGTTATCCGGTGGTCTGACAGGGGAGGGGTGCCAGGAGGGGGATTCTGCTGGGTTGGTGAATCCTGCCATGTTTATTTTTTTATTTATATATTTCACCTTTATTTAACCAGATAGGCTAGTTGAGAACAAGTTCTCATTTGCAACTGCGACCTGGCCAAGATAAAGCAAAGCAGTTCGACACATACAACACAGTGTTAAACAAACATACAATCAATTATACAGTAGAAAAATCTATATACAGCATGTGCAAATGAGGTAAGATAAGAGAGGTAAGGCAATAAATAGGCCATGGTGGCAAAATAATTACCGTATAGCAATTAAACACTGGAATGGTAGGATGTGCAGAAGATGAATGTGCAAGTTGAGATACTGGGGTGCAAAGGAGCAAGATAAATAAATAAATAAATACAGTATGGTGATGAGGTAGATTGGATGGGCTATTTACAGATGAGCTGTGTACAGGTGCAGTAATCTGTGAGCTGCTCTGACAGCTGGTGCTTAAAGCTAGTGAGGGAGGTAAGAGTCTCCAGCTTCAGAGATTTTTGCAGTTCGTTCCAGTCATTGGCAGCAGAGAACTGGAAGGAGAGGTGGCCAAAGGAAGAATTGGCTTTGGGGGTGACCAGTGAGATATACCTGCTGGAGCGCGTGCTACGGGTGGGTGCTGCTATGGTGACCAGTCAGCTGAGATAAGGTGGGGCTTTACCTAGCAGACACTTGTAGATGACCTGGAGCCAGTGGGTTTGGCAACGAGTATGAAGCGAGGGCCAGCCAACGAGATCATACAGGTCGCAGTGGTGGGTAGTATATGGGGCTTTGGTGACAAAACAGATGGCACTGTGATAAACTGCATCCAATTTGTTGAGTAGAGTGTTGGAGGCTATCTTGTAAATGACATCGCCGAAGTCGAGGCTCGGTAGGATGGTCAGTTTTACGAGGGTATGTTTGGCAACATGAGTGAAGGATGCTTTGTTGCGAAATAGGAAGCCGATTCTAGATTTCATTTTGGATTGGAGATGCTTTATGTGAGTCTGGAAGGAGAGTTTACAGTCTAACCAGACACCTAGGTATTTGTAGTTGTCCACATATTCTAAGTCAGAATCGTCCAGAGTAGTGATGCTGGACGGGCGGGCAGGTGCGGGCAGCGATTGGTTGAAGAGCATGCAATTAGTTTTACTTGCATTTAAGAGCAGTTGGAGGCCATGGAAGGAGTGTTGTATGGCATTGAAGCTCATCTGGAGGTTAGTTAACACAGTGTCTAAAGAAGGGCCAGAGGTATACCGAATGGTGTCGTCTGCGTAGAAATGGATCAAAGAATCACCAGCAGCGAGAGCGACATCATTGATATATACAGAGAAGAGAGTCGGCCCGAGAATTGAACCCTGTGGCACCCCCATAGAGACTGCCAGAGGTCCGGACAACAGGCCCTCTGATTTGACATACTGAACTCTATCTGAGAAGTAGTTGGTGAACCAAGCGAGGCAATCATTTGAGAAACCAAGGCTGTTGAGTCTGCCAATAAGAATGTTGTGCTTGACAGAGTCGAAAGCCTTAGCCAGGTCGATGAAGACGGCTGCACAGTAATGTCTCTTATCGATGGCAGTTATATCGTTTAGGACCTTGAGCGTGGCTGAGGTGCACCCATGACCAGCTCTGAAACCAGATTGCATAGCGGAGAAGTTACGGTGAGATTCGAAATGGTCGGTAATCCGTTTGTTAAATTGGCTTTCAAAGACCTTAGAAAGGCAGGGTGGAATAGATATAGGTCTGTAGCAGTTTGGGTCTAGAGTGTCTCCCAGAGGGGGATGACCGCAGCAGCTTTCCAATCTATGGGAATCTCAGACCAAACGAAAGAGAGGTTGAACAGGCTAGTAATAAGGGCTGCAATAATTTCGGCAGATACTTTTAGAAAGAGAGGGTCCAGATTGTCTAGCCCGGCTGATTTGTAGGGGTCCAGATTTTGCAGCTCTTTCAGAACATCAGCTAACTGGATTTGGGTGAAGGAGAAGAGGGGGAGGCTTTGGCGAGTTGCTGTGGGGAGCTCAGGGCTGTTGACCGGGGTAGGGTAGCCAGGTGGAAAGCATGGCCAGCCGTAGAAAAATGCTTATTGAAATTCTCAATTATTGTGGATTTATCGGTAGTGACAGTGTTTCCTAGCCTCAGTGCAGTGGGCAGCTGGGAGGAGGTGCTCTTATTCTCCATGGACTTTACAGTGTCCAATAACTTTTTTGAGTTTGTACAACAGGATGCAAATTTCTGTTTGAAAAAGCTAGCCTTAGCTTTCCTAACTGCCTGTGTATATTGGTTCCTAACTTCCCTAAAACGTTGCATATCACGGGAGCTATTCGATGCTAATGCAGAACGCCACAGGATGTTTTTGTGCTGGTCCAGACAGGTCTGGAGTGAACCAAGGGCTATATCTATTCCTAGTTCTACATTTTTGAATGGAGCATGCTTATTTAAGATGGTGAGGAAGGCACGTTTAAAGAATAACCAGGCATCCTCTACTGACGGGATGAGGTCAATGTCATTCCAGGATACCCCGTCCAGGTCGATTAGAAAGGCCTGTTCACAAAAGTGTTTTAGGGAGCGTTTGACAGTGATGAGGGGTGGTCGTTTGACCGCAGACCCATTACGGATGCAGGCAATGAGGCAGTGATCACTGAGATCTTGGTTGAAAACAGCAGAGGTGTACTTGGAGGGCGAGTTAGTTAGGATGATATCTATGAGGGTGTTTATGGATTTGGAGTTGTACCTGGTAGGTTCATTGATAATTTGTGTGAGATTGAGGGCATCAAGCTTAGATTGTAGGATGGCCGGGGTGTTAAGCATGTCCCAGTTTATGTCACCTTGCAGCACGAGTTCAGAAGATAGATGGGGGCAATCAATTCACATATGGTGTCCAGGGCACAGCTGGGGGCAGAGGGTGGTCTATAGCAAGCGGCAACGGAGAGAGACTTTCTGGAAAGGTGAATTTTTAGAAGTAGAAGCTCGAATTGTTTTGGTACAGACCTGGATAGTAAGATAGAACTCTGCAGGCTATCTGCAGTAGATTGCAACACCGCCCCCTTTGGCAGTTCTATCTTGGCGGAAAATGTTATAGTTAGGGATGGAAATTTCAGGGGTTTTGGTGGTTTTCCTAAGCCAGGATTCAGACACGGCTAAGACATCCGGGTTGGCAGAATGTGCTAAAGCAGTGAATAAAGCAATCTTAGGGAGTAAGCTTCTAATGTTAACATGCATGAAACCAAGGCTTTTACGGTGATAGCACCTGGGGAGTAGGAGTGGAGGTAGGCACTGCAGGTTCTGGATTAACCTCTACATCACCAGAGGAACAGAGGATACGTAGGATAAGGGTACTTCTAAAGGCTATAAGAACTGTCCATCTAGCACGTTCAGAACAGAGTGTAAAAGGAGCAGGTTTCTGGGTACGATAGCATAGATTCAAGGCATAATGTACAGACAAAGGTATGGTAGGAAGAGAGTACATTGGAGGTAAACCTAGGCATTGAGTAATGAAGAGAGAGATATAGTCTCTAGAGACGTTTAAACCAGGTGATATCATCGCATATGTGGGAGGTGGAACAACATGGTTGGTTAAGGCATATTGTGCAGGGCTATAGGCTCTACAGTGAAATAAGACAGTAATCACTAACCAGGACAGTAATGGACAAGGCATATTGATATTAGGGAGATGCATGCGCAGCCAAGTGATCATATGGGTCCAGTGAGTGGTTGGGCTGGCTGGGGACATGGCGATTCAGACAGTTAGCAGGCCGGGGCTATCAAGCTAGCATAAGGGCCTTAGAGGGACGTCGCGATGAGGGAAAAGTCTGTTTTGCCTCCTCGTGCGGTGACGTCGATAGACCAGTCGTGGAATTAGTAGGGTTCCAAGTAGCAGAGGGGTCCAAGTCCAATTGGCAAAATTGGTATAATGGTCCAAGAAACTGGCCGATGGATCAGCTAACAGTCCAATATGCTCTAGATAGCTAGCAGGCCACGGTTAGCAGAATGGGCCTTCAGGGGACGTCGCGCCTGAGGGGCCTGTTGGGATCCTCGGGCAGATTATGTCGGTATTCCAGTCGTGAAGGATCGGCGGGGTTCCGTGCCCCGTACCGGCAGTAATGGGGTCCGGATATTGTAGCCGAGGAGTGGGCTTCAGGAGTAGCCCAGGAGCCCTAGCCGGGAGATAGGTCTAGCTTGGGCTAGCCCCAGGCTAGTTGGTGCTTGCTCTGGGACGAAAACGTTAGCCAGGAGTAGTCAACCTGGGTTGCGGTTAGCTAGCTGCCATGATCCAGAAGAAAGGGTTCAGAGTTTGCGGTAGGAATCCGGGGATATGGAGAGAAAAATAGGTCCGGTATGCTCTGGTTTGAAACGCGTTGTACAAACTGGTGAGAGCTTTCCTGGTAGCTAGCTGGTAGCTAGTCAGCTAGCTAGCTTCAGTTTTATTTTTTATTTTTTTTATTTCACCTTTATTTAACCAGGTAGGCTAGTTGAGAACAAGTTCTCATTTGCAACTGCGACCTGGCCAAGATAAAGCATAGCAGTGTGAACAGACAACAACACAGAGTTACACATGGAGTAAACAATAAACAAGTCAATAACATAGTAGGGGAAAAAAAGAAAAAAAAAGAGAATCTATATACAATGTGTGCAAAAGGCATGAGGAGGTAGGCAATAAATAGGCCGTAGGAGCGAATAATTACAATTTAGCAGATTAACACTGGTGTGATAAATAATCAGATGATCATGTGCAAATAGAGATACTGGTGTGCAAAAGAGCAGAAAAGTAAATAAATAAAAACAGTATGGGGATGAGGTAGGTAAATTGGGTGGGCTATATACCGATGGACAATGTACAGCTGCAGCGATCGGTTAGCTGCTCAGATAGCAGATGTTTAAAGTTGTTGAGGGAGATAAAAGTCTCCAACTTCAGAGATTTTTGCAATTCGTTCCAGTCGCAGGCAGCAGAGAACTGGAAGGAAAGGCGGCCAAATGAGGTTTTGGCTTTAGGGATGATCAGTGAGATACACCTGCTGGAGCGCGTGCTATGGGTGGGTGTTGCCATCGTGACCAGTTGAATTGCCGATGTAAGTAGAAATACTTTAGGAAAAAAAAAACAGATCCACACCACATTGGGTGAGGCGGGTTGCAGCAGAGTATTTTGAAGTTGAGATTTAGGAAAAAATTTAAAAGAATGCGAAGAAAAATATATAAAAAGATATATACATGGGACAAGACAAGACAAGACAAAGACAAAGACGGCTACGCCATCTTGGATTGTCTGTCCTGCTGTGGTGTTAAGGCTGAGGTAGAGGTCTGAAGTGGGCTGTTCTTTTGGCTTCTCTGTGGGGTTGATTGTCGCACCTCAGCTTTCTCGCCTCCTCCTTCAGTGCTGTTAGCTGTGCCATGTGGTCCTCTCTCTCCTCCTTCGGTGCTGTTAGCTGTGCCATGTGTTCCTCTCTCTCCTCCTTCGGTGCTGTTAGCTGTGCCATGTGTTCCTCTCTCTCCTCCTTCGGTGCTGTTAGCTGTGCCATGTGTTCCTCTCTCTCCTCCTTCGGTGCTGTTAGCTGTGCCATGGTGCCATGTGTTCCTCTCTCTCCTCCTTCGATGCTGTTAGCTGTGCCATGTGTTCCTCTCTCTCCTCCTTCAGTGCTGTTAGCTGTGCCATGTGTTCCTCTCTCTCCTCCTTCGGTGCTGTTAGCTGTGCCATGTGTTCCTCTCTCTCCTCCTTCGATGCTGTTAGCTGTGCCATGTGTTCGTCTCTCTCCTCCTTCAGTGCTGTTAGCTGTGCCATGTGTTCCTCTCTCTCCTCCTTCGGTGCTGTTAGCTGTGCCATGTGTTCGTCTCTCTCCTCCTTCAGTGCTGTTAGCTGTGCCATGTGTTCCTCTGTCTCCTTCAGTGCTGTTAGCTGTGCCATGTGTTCCTCTCTCTCCTCCTTCGGTGCTGTTAGCTGTGCCATGTGTTCCTCTCTCTCCTCCTTCGGTGCTGTTAGCTGTGCCATGTGTTCCTCTCTCTCCTCCTTCGGTGCTGTTAGCTGTGCCATGTGTTCCTCTCTCTCCTCCTTCGGTGCTGTTAGCTGTGCCATGTGTTCCTCTCTCTCCTCCTTCGGTGCTGTTAGCTGTGCCATGTGTTCCTCGGTCTCCTTCAGTGCTGTTAGCTGTGCCATGTGTTCCTCTCTCTCCTCCTTCGGTGCTGTTAGCTGTGCCATGTGTTCCTCTCTCTCCTCCTTCGATGCTGTTAGCTGTGCCATGTGTTCCTCTCTCTCCTCCTTCGGTGCTGTTAGCTGTGCCATGTGTTCCTCTCTCTCCTCCTTCGATGCTGTTAGCTGTGCCATGTGTTCCTCTCTCTCCTCCTTCGGTGCTGTTAGCTGTGCCATGTGTTCCTCTCTCTCCTCCTTCGGTGCTGTTAGCTGTGCCATGGTGCCATGTGTTCCTCTCTCTCCTCCTTCGATGCTGTTAGCTGTGCCATGTGTTCCTCTCTCTCCTCCTTCGGTGCTGTTAGCTGTGCCATGTGTTCCTCTCTCTCCTCCTTCAGTGCTGTTAGCTGTGCCATGTGTTCCTCTCTCTCCTCCTTCGGTGCTGTTAGCTGTGCCATGTGTTCCTCTCTCTCCTCCTTCGATGCTGTTAGCTGTGCCATGTGTTCGTCTCTCTCCTCCTTCAGAGCTGTTAGCTGTGCCATGTGTTCCTCTCTCTCCTCCTTCGGTGCTGTTAGCTGTGCCATGTGTTCCTCTCTCTCCTCCTTCGGTGCTGTTAGCTGTGCCATGTGTTCCTCTCTCTCCTCCTTCGGTGCTGTTAGCTGTGCCATGTGTTCCTCTCTCTCCTCCTTCGGTGCTGTTAGCTGTGCCATGTGTTCCTCTCTCTCCTCCTTCGGTGCTGTTAGCTGTGCCATGTGTTCCTCTGTCTCCTTCAGTGCTGTTAGCTGTGCCATGTGTTCCTCTCTCTCCTCCTTCGGTGCTGTTAGCTGTGCCATGTGTTCCTCTCTCTCCTACTTCAGTGCTGTTAGCTGTGCCATGTGTTCCTCTCTCTCCTCCTTCAGTGCTGTTAGCTGTGCCATGTGTTCCTCTGTCTCCTTCAGTGCTGTTAGATGGGCTGTGTGTTCCTCTGTTAGCTGTGCCATGTGTTCCTCTCTCTTCTTCAGTGCTGTTAGATGGGCTAAGTTCTCTCACCTCGGACCGGAGTGCAGCCAGCTCTCTCAGACAGCCATCAATCTCCACCTTCAGCCCTCTGGGTACTGTAGTGTGGGGTGGTGTCGTGCTGGTCTGTTTTGTGTCTGGAGTGTGTGGACTAGCTCTCTGAGCTCCACCATGTCTCTCTCCAGCTAGGTGAATTTATCTCTCTCAATGATGGAGCAGCAGTGCAGTTGTGGGACATGGGTGTGTTCTCACTCTTTCTCTTTTCTCCTTCCCTCGCTCTTTCCTTTTCTGTGTCCTTCTCCTTCCTTCCCTCTCTCTCTCGCTCTCTTTTTCTCTATTTTTCTCCTTCCCTCTCTCTCTCGCTCTCTCTTTCTCTTCTTCCCTCTCTCTCCCTCTCTCTTTATCCTTCCCTCTCTCTCTTTCTCTCTCCTTCCCTCTCTCTCTCCCTCTCTCTCGCTCTCTCTTTTTCTTCTTCTTCCCTCTCTCTCCCTCTCTCTTTATCTTTCCCTCTCTCTCTTTCTGCTTCCCTCTCTCTCTCTCTCTCTCTCTCTCTCACTTTCCGTACTGTGTAATCATATCCTTTACACCATAGTCTCCCAATCTAATCTCATGCATCAATACTCTTTAATTCATCTGATTTGCTGGGACTCTCTCTCTCTCTCTCTCGGATTCTTTCCTCAATTAATTCACGCCCCAACGCTACACACTCAAGCACAGTCAGTGCACACACACAAACACATGCTCGCACATACACACATACACAATCAGTGCATGCACACACACAAACACACGCTCGCACACACACACATGCACAGTGAGTGCATGCACACACACAAACACATGCTCGCACACACACACACATGCACAGTCAGTGCATGCACACACACACACACACACACACACACCAATCATTCCCTCATCTTGTCGACAGCCCTGCAATCAGCTCAAACAACAAGGGGTGAAAAATTGAAATGTTAGTCTTAATTATTTCCTCCATTCATTTGTACAACGGCTGTTCCCACCTTCAGCATAATCATCTCAAACTGCACTTATCAACAGTGGCAGCGGCACCCTGACAAAAACAACTACAGACAGACAGACAGAATGTTCATCCAGGGCCAAATCAACTGTTATTGTTCGCATGATGATTGCATATTGTTCAGTTGCTGCTTTGGCAATGGTGGTTGTATGGTTTTGGATCCTGGCCGCAGAACCAAACTACTGTTATCCTATTCCAGTGTAGTCTGTAGTGAGTATACCACAAAGGGAGACAGGGGGAGCAGTGGTGTGGTCTCTCTCTCATCCCCAACCAGCAAGGCTAACCCCATGGTTTACGGTTGCAGTAGGTGCTTCCTTCTCCATCCTTTCATCCCCCTTTTATTCTCTCCCTCTCCCTCCCTCTCATTCTCTCTCTGTGTTAGTGGCTCACTCATTATTGTCATGTCTTTAGTTTCTCTGCAGCAAAACCTGGGGTTGCCAGGTTGGATACTGTATCACACAACTATCCACTCACACAGGCTTGTGTCATCTCTTAAAGTCTATTTAGTAGGACTCTTTCCCGGAGAAAAGCATCTGGCAACCCCCATGGTCTGATGCTCTAATGCTTCAGCCTTTTTAGACTGGCAGCTGGTGGCCAGTTACTGTTAAATGGGGAGTTTTCCAAGCATCTGGCAACCCCCTCGAGCAGAGCAGAGCATGGAGGGTTGCCAGATCTATTGCATCCCCCAGAACATGTACTGTATAGCAATAATGATCATCATCACTCTAATCATTACCATCATGCAATAAGAGGAGAAACAATAGTAATTGCTTCCACCCTCCGGTCCCTAGAGTTGTGTGTGTACATAAAAATTGGGTTTTAGAGGAGAGGAGAGGGGGGTGTAGGGAGGGGGGGGATTTTCAATAAGGTGATCGACTTCTCTGTTCTCCCCTTCTATATTATTATTCTCTTTCCCTCTTCTCTCTCTCTCTATTCACCCTCTCTCTTTCTGTGTTTAATTGGAGAAATGGTGAACTCCGTAATCCTTCCAATGTAGTATTTTAATTGTGTGCGGGTGGGATGCAGTGGTTTAGTAATTACTGTTGAAGTCAAAGCCCTTTAGCAGTTAGATAAGGAGAGAGGAGTTGGACTATTTTAACAGAGTAAAAGCTTTTGTTTGAGAGAAAGAGAGGAACAGGGGGAGAGGATAGGAAAAGAAAGAAACAGGTACGAATTTAAAAAAAACTAAAATGGCATCCATTATCATGAAATCCAACAATAAACACAGCCCATATGTTGCTGAGGCGCCAGCCGCCTCCTACCACAATAAAATCCACATAATACAACACCAGAGTTTAACAGGAGGGTCACTATCACTCTCAGAGGGTGTCCTATTCACCAGCCATACGTCTCACTGTACTGTAAGTCCCCATACATGCTTCACTCACGACTCACTCTGAAAGCCACTGCATGCGACAAAAGCATGCAAGCAAGGAAGCACGATTGCACACACACTCACCAACACACAAAACACACAGCCCGACATTGCACACTACAACTCTCTCCCTCTCTCTGTCTCTCTCGCAGACACACACTCTCTCTCTCACACACACACACACCTAAAAAAACGAGATAGGTGTTTCAGAAGTCGTGGGCCCCGTAACCCTCCATTACTCCATCCTATCCTGCAGGCCAGGTCCCCAGACCACCATTCCACATCCCTTCTTCCCTGCCCTCTTTACACTCCCCTCATATACCGTAAAACACAGCCAGGCATAGGGAGTGTATAGGAGATGTTGTACCCACTGTGACTATTCAAACCTACCCTAACCAGAAATCGTGGATAGATGGCGGCATTTGTGCAAAACTGAAAGCGTGAACCATCGCATTTAACCATGTAAAGTTGACTGGGAATAAGGCAGCATACAAACAGTGTAGTTATTCCCTCTCCAAGGCAATCAAATAAGCGAAATGTCAGTATAGACAAAGTGGAGTCACAATTCAACGGCTCAGACACGAGACGTCTGTGGCAGGGTCTACAGACAATCACGGACTACAAAAAGAAAACCCGACACGTCACGGACACTGAAGTCTTGCTTCCAGAAAAAATAAACACCTTCTTTGCCTGCTTTGAGGATAATACAGTGCACTGATGCGGCCCGCTACAAAGGACTGTGGGCTCTCCTCCGTGGCCGACGTGAGTAAGATATTTAAACGTGTTAACCATCGCAAGGCTGCTGGCCAAGACGGCATCCCTAGCCGCATCCTCAGAGCATGCGCAGACCAGCTGGCTGGTGTGTTTACGGATATAATCAATCTCTCCCTATCCCAGTCTGCTGTCACCACATGCTTCAAGATGGCCACCATTGTTCCTGTACCCAAGAAGACAAAGGTAACTAAACTAAATGACTATCACCCTGTAGCACTCACTTCCGTCATTATGAAGTGCTTTGAGAGACTAGTCAAGGATCATATCACCTCCACCTTACCTGTCACCCTAGACCCACTTCAATTTGCTTACGGCCCCAATAGGTCCACAGACGACGCAATCGCCATCACACTGCCCTATCCCACCTGGACAAGAGGAATACCTGCGTAAGATTGCTGTTCATTGACTACAGCTCAGCATTCAACACCATAGTACCCTCCAAGCTCATTCCGCCCTGTGCAATTGAGTCCTTGACTTCCTGACGGGCCGCCCCCAGGTGGTGAAAGTAGGAAACAACATCTGCATGCTCAACCCCCTCCTGTACTCCCTGTTCATCCATGACTGCGTGGCCATGCACGCCTCCAACTCAATCATCAAGTTTGCAGATGACACAACAGTGGTAGGCTTGATTACCAACAACGACGAGACGGCCTACAGGGAGGAGGTGAGGGCACTCAGAGTTTGGTGTGAGGAAAACAACCTCTCACTTAACGTCAACAAAACAAAGGAGACGATCGTGGACTTCAGGAAACAGCAGAGGGAGCACCCCCTACCCACATCGACAGGACAGTAGTGTAGAAGGTGGAAAGTTTTAAGTTCCTCGGTGTACACATCACAGGCCAACTGAAATGGTCCACACACACAGACAGTGTGGTGAAGAAGGGGCAACAGCGCCTCTTCAACCTCAGGAGGCTGAAGAAATTTGACTTGTCACCTAAAACCCTCACAAACTTTACAGATGCACAATTGAGAGCATCCTGTCGGACTGCATCACCGCCTGGTACGGCAACTGCACCACACATAACCGCAGGGATCTCCAGAGGGTGGTGCGGTCTGCAGAATGCATCACCGATGCATCCGATGTCACAGGAAGGCCAAAAAGATCAAGGACAACAACTACCCGAACCACTGCCTGTTCACCCGCTACCATTCAGGAGGTGAGGTCAGTACAGGTGCATCAAAGCTGGGACTGAGAGACTGAAAAATAGCTTCAATCTCAATGCCATCGGACTGTTAAACAGCCATCACTAGCACGGAGAGGCTGCTGCCTACATACAGACTGAAATCATTGGCCACTTAAATAAATGGATCACAAGTCACTTTAATAATGACACTTTAATAATGTTTACATATCTTACATTACTCATCTCATATGTATATACTGTATTCTATACCATCTATTGCATCTTAGCCTATGCCGCTCTGTCATTACTCATCCATATATTTACATGTACATATTCTTATTCCATTCCTTTACTTAGATTTGTGTGTATTAGGGATTTGTTGTGGAATTGTTAGATTACTTGTTAGATATTACTGCAATGTCGGAACTAGAAACCACAATCATTTCGCTACACTTGCAATAACATCTGCTAACCATGTGTATGTGACCAATAACATTTGATTTGATTTGATTTAAACAAATTAGCAAACTCACAGCAGCTTCCTGCTAAATGGATGGGGGCAGTACCCAAGGCTCCCTGGCTCCTACAGTATCTCTCACAGATGTAAAAGTGTGTGTGTGTGTGTGTGTGTGTGTCTGCATGTACGATCATGCATGTGATGTGTGTCCTCTCTCCCATTTCCCATCCCCAACTACTTCCCTCAAAATGCAACTTTAAAAAGAGACATTGAAAGTAACAGTGAAGTTGAAAGTGAAGTATGAAGTTAAGGCTGAAGGGAGAGGGGGGTAGAGACGTGGAAAGGATGATGTTTGGGTCTCTGGTGGTGAGTTATCTAGCATACCTGAGCGAAACAGCACCTGACAAAAAGTCAATATCTCACCCAGACTCACACACATTCAGAGAGACAATAACACACTGGCAAAAAGACTCAACACAGTCTATCTCACCCAAATAGACTCAACACAGTCTATCTCACCCAAACAGATTCAACACAGTCTATCTCACCCAAACAGATTCAACACAGTCTATCTCACCCAAACAGATTCAACACAGTCTATCTCACCCAAACTGACCCAGACTCACTCTTAAATAGAGTAAAAAACACGTCGGAAGGATAAATGTGTTGTACACTAGGTGTAACTACAGGAGAGGAGAGGATTCCCACTCCTACACGGCATGTTCAAAACACGTGATTCCACTCCAACACTGCATGTTCAAAACACGTGATTCCCACGACCCTGTTTTCATGTTGAAAACACGTGATTCCACTCGTACACTGCATGTTCAAAACATGTGATTCCACTCCTACACCGCATGTTCAAAACATGGGATTCCCACGACCGCGTTTCATGTTCAAAACATGTGATTCCACTCCTACACTGCATGTTCAAAACACGTGCTTCCAATCCTACACTGCATGTTCAAAATATATGATTCCCATGACCCCATTTCATGTTCAAAACACGTGATTCTACTCCTACACTGCATGTTCAAAACACGTGATTCCACTCCTACACTGCATGTTCAAAACACGTGATTCCACTCCTACACTGCATGTTCAAAACACGTGATTCCACTCCTACACTGCATGTTCAAAACACGTGATTCCCACGACCCCGTTTTCATGTTGAAAACACGTGATTCCACTCGTACACTGCATGTTCAAAACACGTGATTCCACTCCTACACTGCATGTTCAAAACACTTGATTCCCACAACCCTGCTTTCATGTTCAAACCACGTGATTCCACTCCTACACTGCATGTTGAAAACACATGATACCACTCCTACACTGCATGTTCAAAACATATGATTCCCACGACCCCGTTTTCATGTTCAGAAAATGTGATTCCACTCCTACACTGCATGTTCAAAACACATGATTCCACTCCTACACTGCATGTTCAAAACACGTGATTCCACTCCTACACTGCATGTTCAAAACACGTGATTCCACTCCTACACTACATGTTCAAAACACGTGATTCCAGTCCTACACTGCATGTTCAAAACAGGTGATTCCCACGACCCTGTTTTCATGTTGAAAACCCGTGATTCCACTCCTACACTGCATGTTCAAAACACGTGATTCCACTCCTACACTGCATGTTCAAAACACATGATTCCACTCCTACACTGCATGTTCAAAACACGTGATTCCACTCCTACACTGCATGTTCAAAACACGTGATTCCACTCCTACACTGCATGTTCAAAACACGTGATTCCACTCCTACACTGCATGTTCAAAACAGGTGATTCCCACGACCCTGTTTTCATGTTGAAAACCCGTGATTCCACTCCTACACTGCATGTTCAAAACACGTGATTCCACTCCTACACTGCATGTTCAAAACACATGATTCCCACGACCCCGTTTTCATGTTCAGAACATGTGATTCCACTCCTACACTGCATGTTCAAAACACGTGATTCCACTCCTACACCGCATGTTCAAAACAAGTGATTCCCACGACCCCGTTTTCATGTTGAAAACACGTGATTCCACTCCTACACTGCATGTTCAAAACATGTGATTCCACTCCTACACTGCATGTTCAAAACACGTGATTCCACTCCTACACTGCATGTTCAAAACACATGATTCCCACGACCCCGTTTTCATGTTCAGAACATGTGATTCCACTCCTACACTGCATGTTCAAAACACGTGATTCCACTCCTACACTGCATGTTCAAAACACATGATTCCACTCATACACTGCATGTTCAAAACATGTGATTCCACTCCTACACTGCATGTTCAAAACACGTGATTCCCACGACCCCGTTTTCATGTTGAAAACACGTGATTCCACTCCTACACTGCATGTTCAAAACATGTGATTCCACTCCTACACTGCATGTTCAAAACACGTGATTCAACTCCTACACTGCATGTTCAAAACACATGATTCCCACGACCCCGTTTTCATGTTCAGAACATGTGATTCCACTCCTACACTGCATGTTCAAAACACGTGATTCCACTCCTACACTGCATGTTCAAAACACATGATTCCCACGACCCCGTTTTCATGTTCAGAACATGTGATTCCACTCCTACACTGCATGTTCAAAACACGTGATTCCACTCCTACACCGCATGTTCAAAACAAGTGATTCCCACGACCCCGTTTTCATGTTGAAAACACGTGATTCCACTCGTACACAGCATGTTCAAAACACGTGATTCCACTCCTACACTGCATGTTCAAAACATATGATTCCCACGACCCCGTTTTCATGTTCAGAAAATGTGATTCCACTCCTACACTGCATGTTCAAAACACATGATTCCACTCCTACACTGCATGTTCAAAACACGTGATTCCACTCCTACACTGCATGTTCAAAACACGTGACTCCACTCCTACACTACATTTTCAAAACACGTGATTCCAGTCCTACACTGCATGTTCAAAACAGGTGATTCCCACGACCCTGTTTTCATGTTGAAAACCCGTGATTCCACTCCTACACTGCATGTTCAAAACACGTGATTCCCACGACCCCGTTTTCATGTTGAAAACACGTGCTTCCAATCCTACACTGCATGTTCAAAATATATGATTCCCATGACCCCATTTCATGTTCAAAACACGTGATTCTACTCCTACACTGCATGTTCAAAACACGTGATTCCACTCCTACACTGCATGTTCAAAACACGTGATTCCACTCCTACACTGCATGTTCAAAACACGTGATTCCACTCCTACACTGCATGTTCAAAACACGTGATTCCACTCGTACACTGCATGTTCAAAACACGTGATTCCACTCCTACACTGCATGTTCAAAACACTTGATTCCCACAACCCTGCTTTCATGTTCAAACCACGTGATTCCACTCCTACACTGCATGTTGAAAACACATGATACCACTCCTACACTGCATGTTCAAAACATATGATTCCCACGACCCCGTTTTCATGTTCAGAAAATGTGATTCCACTCCTACACTGCATGTTCAAAACACGTGATTCCACTCCTACACTGCATGTTCAAAACACGTGATTCCACTCCTACACTACATGTTCAAAACACGTGATTCCAGTCCTACACTGCATGTTCAAAACAGGTGATTCCCACGACCCTGTTTTCATGTTGAAAACCCGTGATTCCACTCCTACACTGCATGTTCAAAACACGTGATTCCACTCCTACACTGCATGTTCAAAACACATGATTAACCTCCTACACTGCATGTTCAAAACACGTGATTCCACTCCTACACTGCATGTTCAAAACACGTGATTCCACTCCTACACTGCATGTTCAAAACACGTGATTCCACTCCTACACTGCATGTTCAAAACACATGATTCCCACGACCCCGTTTTCATGTTCAGAACATGTGATTCCACTCCTACACTGCATGTTCAAAACACGTGATTCCACTCCTACACCGCATGTTCAAAACAAGTGATTCCCACGACCCCGTTTTCATGTTGAAAACACGTGATTCCACTCCTACACTGCATGTTCAAAACATGTGATTCCACTCCTACACTGCATGTTCAAAACACGTGATTCCACTCCTACACTGCATGTTCAAAACACATGATTCCCACGACCCCGTTTTCATGTTCAGAACATGTGATTCCACTCCTACACTGCATGTTCAAAACACGTGATTCCACTCCTACACTGCATGTTCAAAACACATGATTCCACTCATACACTGCATGTTCAAAACACATGATTCCCACGACCCCGTTTTCATGTTCAGAACATGTGATTCCACTCCTACACTGCATGTTCAAAACACGTGATTCCACTCCTACACCGCATGTTCAAAACAAGTGATTCCCACGACCCCGTTTTCATGTTGAAAACACGTGATTCCACTCCTACACTGCATGTTCAAAACATGTGATTCCACTCCTACACTGCATGTTCAAAACACGTGATTCCACTCCTACACTGCATGTTCAAAACACATGATTCCCACGACCCTGTTTTCATGTTGAAAACCCGTGATTCCACTCCTACACTGCATGTTCAAAACACGTGATTCCACTCCTACACTGCATGTTCAAAACACATTATTCCACTCCTACACTGCATGTTCAAAACACGTGATTCCACTCCTACACTGCATGTTCAAAACACGTGATTCCACTCCTACACTGCATGTTCAAAACACGTGATTCCACTCCTACACTGCATGTTCAAAACACATGATTCCCACGACCCCGTTTTCATGTTCAGAACATGTGATTCCACTCCTACACTGCATGTTCAAAACACGTGATTCCACTCCTACACCGCATGTTCAAAACAAGTGATTCCCACGACCCCGTTTTCATGTTGAAAACACGTGATTCCACTCCTACACTGCATGTTCAAAACATGTGATTCCACTCCTACACTGCATGTTCAAAACACGTGATTCCACTCCTACACTGCATGTTCAAAACACATGATTCCCACGACCCCGTTTTCATGTTCAGAACATGTGATTCCACTCCTACACTGCATGTTCAAAACACGTGATTCCACTCCTACACTGCATGTTCAAAACACATGATTCCACTCATACACTGCATGTTCAAAACACATGATTCCAACAACCCCGTTTTCATGTTCAGAACATGTGATTCCACTCCTACACTGCATGTTCAAAACACGTGATTCCACTCCTACACCGCATGTTCAAAACAAGTGATTCCCACGACCCCGTTTTCATGTTGAAAACACGTGATTCCACTCCTACACTGCATGTTCAAAACATGTGATTCCACTCCTACACTGCATGTTCAAAACACGTGATTCCACTCCTACACTGCATGTTCAAAACACGTGATTCCACTCCTACACTGCATGTTCAAAACACATGATTCCCACGACCCCGTTTTCATGTCAGAACATGTGATTCCACTCCTACACTGCATGTTCCAAACACGTGATTCCACTCCTACACTGCATGTTCAAAACACATGATTCCACTCATACACTGCATGTTCAAAACATGTGATTCCACTCCTACACTGCATGTTCAAAACACGTGATTCCCACGACCCCGTTTTCATGTTGAAAACACGTGATTCCACTCCTACACTGCATGTTCAAAACATGTGATTCCACTCCTACACTGCATGTTCAAAACACGTGATTCCACTCCTACACTGCATGTTCAAAACAAGTGATTCCCACGACCCCGTTTTCATGTTCAGAACATGTGATTCCACTCCTACACTGCATGTTCAAAACCACTGTGATTCCACTCCTACACCGCATGTTCAAAACAAGTGATTCCCACGACCCCGTTTCCATGTTGAAAAACACGTGATTCCACTCGTACACAGCATGTTCAAAACACGTGATTCCACTCCTACACTGCATGTTCAAAACATATGATTCCCACGACCCCGTTTTCATGTTCAGAAAATGTGATTCCACTCCTACACTGCATGTTCAAAACACATGATTCCACTCCTACACTGCATGTTCAAAACACGTGATTCCACTCCTACACTGCATGTTCAAAACACGTGACTCCACTCCTACACTACATTTTCAAAACACGTGATTCCAGTCCTACACTGCATGTTCAAAACAGGTGATTCCCACGACCCTGTTTTCATGTTTGAAAACCCGTGATTCCACTCCTACACTGGCATGTTCAAAACACGTGATTCCACTCCTACACTTGCATGTTCAAAACACATGATTCCACTCCCTTACACTGCATGTTTCAAAACACGTGATTCCGTCCTACACTGCAATGTTCAAAACACGTGATTCCACTCCTACACTGCATGTTTCAAAACACATGATTCCACGACCCCGTTTTC